>NC_092878.1:146151803-146451803 GCF_028372415.1 Notamacropus eugenii
CCTGGTCAACTCTCGTAAGAGTTTATGTCTTTATTAGATTTATAGAAATGAACTGGAATTGTGGAAACTTGTAAGTCCAAGCAAATAACAAGAAATCAAGGTTAGTTTCATCCCTATAGATAGACAAAGCTGGTTTCCGACTAGTAACCAAACTCTTGGTCTTCTCTTATTTTATTTTGTCTTTTCTTTTTCCTTTTTTAACCCTCCCTCCTTCTCTGTTCATCATTCTGACTTTCTTCTGTTCTTGCCTTCACCTTCTGTAAGGATTGATTGCATTCTTACCAAGCTAAGGAGATTTTAGCTAATAGAAGTGACTCGATATTTGATCACCGATGGACCCACCTATGTACCCAACAAGTGGTTTGGTCAGCTACATTTAAGGTTAGGAATGCAAGGTTAGGAAGCTATCAGCTTAGCAAGTTTCACATAATCTATGTATACAATTTAGCAGTCTTTCCAATCGTAAGGCCCTTTTGGTCCATAAGGGGAATGAGGGTTTCAGTGCAGACCACCTATACATTAACAGCCCTTAAGGTCCCACTCTCACGTCATCCCTGTGAATCTGCCCAGCATCAATATTCAGAAATAAAGGCAGAGACCCAGAAATGTGGGCTCTTAATTTGGGTATGCATTTTGTAACACCCCTTGTGCTGCTCATAGGACCCTAGAGCTGGGGAGCTGCATTGCCTGATTTGTGATGTTTTCCCCCACACCTTCTTTATCCAATTGTATCCTTTTCCTTTTAACCATTTACTCTCATCACGTAACAGTAGTTTCTTCTCTCCCTCTTCCTTCCCGCCTTTCTTTCCTTTTTTCCTTCCTTTCTTCCTTATCTCCTTCCTCCCTCTCTTTTTCTTTTCTTTTTCTTTCTTCTCTTTCTTCCTTCCTCTCACCCTCCCTCTCTCCTTTCTTTCCTTCCTTCTTTCTTCCTTCTACCCTTCCTCTTTCCCTCCTTTACTCTTTTTTCATTCCTTCCTTTCCTCTCTTCCTCCTTCATTCATTCATTCTTTCCTTCCTTCCATATTTTATTCTTCATAATTTTCCACATTACTTTTCTGTCTAGTTTTTTCCCTATACCCTTTTTCTCCACATTTTTATATTTTAAAAGATCTTATCATAATATTATACAGCTCACTAGTCATTTTTAAAATATGCACTGCCTATATAAAGAGACAGATTTATCCTGACAAAAATGCTGATATGGAGAATAGAATTCATAATTGTTTTGGCTGTTTCAATTAAACATTAGGAGAAAATGCTGTCTCAATCTTTTCCCCTAAGATTCAGTTTACCAGCTCTCAAAATACTAGCCCAATATTTTGGCCCCAGATGAGTTTTCTCTTCCTATAGTGGCTCTTCAAATGGAATTGGAAAAGGGCAAAAGAGGAATATAGCAGGATATAGATCTTGACTCACTGATAGCTAGCAGGTTTTGGAGAATGAGCAAGCATGGGAGTGGGGAATGACTCATTGAGATTCAATCCATAGACTCTTAATGTGGAAAACTCTTAGTGGATTAAAAAAAAATGTATGCACCTTTTTGAGAAGTGAAAATCCGCAGAATCAAGTTGATTTCCTTATCTATAGCATAAGGAGTTTGAACTGGAGTATCTCTAGGGTTTCTTTTAGTTTTAAAATTCAATGATCCTAATAGAGAAGAGTCATCACTGATGAAAGCAACATAGACTTCACAATGTTAGCTTAAAGAAGGCATCGTGAGGAGACATCATGGAATTCTTCTAACATTTAAAGTCTCCCATATGATCAAGGGGCTAGACTTGTTTTACTTGTTTCCTAAGACTAGAACTGAGATCAGCATATGGAAGTTATAAACAAGAGGATTCTTGATAAATGCAAGGAAAAATTGCCCTAAAACTACAGTGGTTGAGGGTAAAATCAGCTGATTTGGTAGATAGTGAGTCCCCTACCATCATGAATTATCAAGTGGATAGTAAATGACCACTTGTTCCTTCTGTCATGGAGGGGATTTCAACTCATCCAGAGAGTTCACAGGTTCCTTCCAGCTCTGATTCCAAGATTCTAAATCATAAATGCTGTATCAGTTTCTTTTATAAAAATATAAAAAATAAGTATTTCGACATCTGTCCCTTGAGCAAGTGGTGACTGCATTAAATTTGGGTTTGGGGGGCTTTTAACATGTTAAATTTGGCCTTTTATTGTTGTTTTCCTCTATCTTATTGAATCATTGAATATATTGTTTTCCTTGCCCTACTTTCTTTGCCTTGCTTCAGTTCATACAATAGTTAGAGTCTTGTCCATGAAAAGTGATTTGAAGGTAGGTGGGATACCAGGAAGAGCTCCCACCTCTGATATCCCTAGAGGAAGATGGAAATTCTTCCATTCATAATCATAATTCGTTCTTTTATGTTAAGATTATTTTGTTCTGTAGCTTCTTTTCATTGACTGTGTAGCATAAACAAGTTGCACCTTTAAAACTACCAGACTGGCATAGTCTTGCTCATTCATTTCTGTCAACATCCTAGGGAAAAACAGTTGAATTCACCCATAGCATGGATTCTATGAACTAAACTGGGCTGGGGAAGGGGTCATCTCCTTCTTCCCCACTTAGATCCTATGGTCATACCAAATGGGGTTGGGATTTTGATCTGTTTCATTTTTCCTTTTCAGTTCTAGTCACAAGCAATGAGGTACCTGAACTCAGCCTTCAATTGAAGGCATGATTGCAGGTCAGATGTTGCTACCAGTAAAGCAGGGTAGCCTTGAGTAGCCAGGATTCTGGGACAAAAGCTCCTTGGCTTGGTGGGACTGTGCTATATACAAACTGAGTTAAACTGTGAATCTAATTCTTTTCGCCTTTTTTCACGCTAAGGTGGTGGATGGGGAGAATAGTACCTCCATGTGTTGGGAAAATATATTTGCTCTTGTTATACCACTGGAAATGGCATAATAAATATAATACAATAATATTTAATATAACATTACATCATACTATATAATATAATTAAAGTTTGTAAATATTTGAAGTAAATACCTTTGAAATGGTTACATGGACTTGGGGTACACAGAACTCCTAAAATTGGTAGAATGTAGCCATTGAGGACCTGAGCTAAGGGCAAAGGAACTAGATGACCACAAATCCCCTTAGGGAATGAAAAAATCCCACATTTTGCCAGAAGGCTGAAAAGTGGCAGAAGTAGCCTTCTGGTAGTAGGAGTCAGAGTAATCACTGTTACATGTAGGTCATTATCTGGGATAAAATTTGACCCATCATGTTTGTGAGGAAACCTAGAGAGATTCTCTGCCCAGAACTGTTACTTTTAGATATCCTGTTCTTCAAGATCTATAGAAATTGGCAAAAAAAAAAAAAAAAGCTTAGGTCACAATTATACAGTCACTTCTTTTCCAGTATGTATTCCCTTACTAGTCAGTTCCATTGATGTAATTTTCAAACATTTTGCTGATTTGACTGGTAATCAAATTGTGCATTACTACAACCCCAAGTTTTGATATTAAGTTTTAATGTGAGAAAGATGAAATTTATGTTACCAGGTATAAATGATCATTTGATCATTTTGCATTTAAACAGACCTAAACTGTTTGCCTTATTTTTCATGAGAATAAAATGTCCTGTCAATTCTTAGGATACGAATTTCTGCACGAAAATCTACCAATTTTGACCTTCATTGATATTTCTCTAACTAAGCTTATTTATCTTGTTCTGTAGAGTGAAATAGTGATTCCATTTGTTCTACCCTTATAGTGGTGGGGATCTATGGGAAGGAATTCTAATTGCCCTTTGGAGTAAGGTGCCACAGGAAGTTTATCTGGTCATCTATAAGGATCACCAATGGTACCAGACTCTTAAGAATATAGTTGCACCCTGTGTAGAAAAGTACACTTTTTGTCCAGACCCCAGTTGGAGGGCTTTGTGTTTTTATCTGAAAGAAAGGTGGTATCTATTTGATCTCAACTTCCAAATTCCTTTGGAGGCAGCTACATGTGGTCTAGAAAGTGAAGTATAGACCAAGTTTCTATCTGAGATAGGAAGAGAGTTTTCTTTGCCTGTGACTTTTTTTTGCTTTTGGATTGAAAAGACCCTATGAGGCACCTAATGATCTTGTCCCACAACTCTGGAATGCATTCTTTCCTCAGAGCTGTTCTTGGAATCCCTGACTTTGTTCAAGGTTTAGATTAAATTCTGTGCATTAGAGGAAGCCTGTCCTGAATCATTCAGTGGGTTATTGCATTTCTCCAGCTTAGAATATAAGCTATTTGAGAGCTGAGATTATTGTTGTTGTTGTTTTTTTTTCATTTCATTTGTGTCATGCTTAGGGGGTCAATCAAGGGAGTTCTCTGATCTACTGAATGAATTGCAAGATAGTAAGCCTTTGTTTGGAGCTTTGTATCTTCCTATTAAGGTCATACTTTAGTGCTTCTGGAGGATATTTTTCACTGATATTTGACAAATTATTTGACTCAAACTCTAGTGGGATGGACCAGTGGGAGGAATTCCCGTTTTGTACCAGGTTATAAAAGTGGACTTTCAGTGTGTTTTGGGTCTGCTAGGCCCTTTGCTCTTTTACCTTTCAACATATATTCAGTAGGGACTTTTGGATCACTCAGGATCAATTAATTTACAAGCATATGGGAATCATTCATACCTTCTTAACCACATGGTAATCATAAAATCAGAAACCATGTGTCCCATGGAACAGTAAGAGACTTGGACTTTGAACTCCACCATTGATCAAGTTATTCAGCCAGTATGTGTCTAGAGGGAAGTACAGTAACCTGTTTGGCAACCCTAAGTTTATTTTCCTTCTGGTAATCTTTAAGTCAACTGAAAAGAATTACAAGATGAGATTCTTGTTATTTCTCTATGAAGTAAAAATGAAACTTATTTTCATATCAGGATACTATTTGCCTAAAGATAGAGTTCCTTTCCCTTTCAAATGGAGAACAAACCGTGGGATAATTCTATATGTCTGGAGGATTTGCCCTTATCTTTATGGAAAATATGATTCACCAGATTTCATGGTGCTACCTCATTAGCCTCCCCTCTTCATTAACCTTTCAAGGGAGTACAAACCATGAGGTAATACCACAAATATAGAGAACATTCCTACTTTAGGACCCTGTAGGACATGGAATTCATTGGAGACTGAAAGGTATTGTGATTATCGATTGCTTTCTTTTCAAGTCTCTTGAATCTGGTTCTCTTTATAAGTCATTTGGTCTGTTTATGATTTAGGGATTTCTTAAATAGGAAGATCAATTTAGATGAAACCAAATAACTTCCCCTCCACTCCACGTCTAATCAGTCTTCAGAGTTTGTCTTCTCTGTCTTCACACCAGTACCTTGCTTTCTATTCCTATAAGCACCATCTTTTTTTGAGACCCTTCTAGGTGAAAAGCTTCTGCAATAGTTTCGAAGCAGGCCTTCCTGCTTCCTGTCCCTTCACCCTCTGATCTTGTTACCATATTCTTATGATACTGATTTTCCTAAAACATGAATTTCTTAATGTTACTTCCTTGCTCTAAATCCTTCCATGGCTCCCTATCATCTCTAGGATAGGTGACATTCAAGGCCCTCCATAAACTAGTTCCAATGTTCTTTTCCAGACCTATTTCTCATTATTCCCCACAATGAATCTTTCATCTAGTCAAATCGGTCTACTTTCCCATTCCCTGAAGACATTAGGTAGTCATTCCTTTCAATCAGGAAATTTTCCTTTATGTATACACCTTTATGCCATTTAATTTATCATATCTCATTCCAAAGTGATAGTTATGTGAGAACTGATTTTACTCTCTTCTATAACAAGGGACCTACTCTTGGAACATTATATGTTAGGGGAAAAAAAGTGTAGCTTTGGAGGACCTGAGCCCGTATACTCCTTGCTACCAGTGTGACCTTTGGAAAATGACTCAAACTTTCTGGAACTTAGCTTTCAAATGTGAAGAATAAGGTTATTGCAATAAACCCCTAAATTTTTTTTAACTATTCTGTTATAGGCTGAGCCTTACTTAGTCTGGTCTCCTCATAGTTTAAGTCTAATATTGGAATGATATGAGGTAGTCATTCCCCAATTTAAAAAAGAGATTTACTTAACCATGTTAAGGTAAGACTGTTCACCAAGTATATGTAGCAAGGACACTAGATGAATGAAGTTCTCTACCTCTGAATTGCCCATCCTGGTCATCATTAGAGAGAGGCTAGAGTTCTTCATTGTCTTTCTGTACTTAGGTGACCTGGAGCTGCTGTCAACCAGTCAGGCCCTTGGCCAATTAAGTCTCTTGGATTCTTTAAGGAAAATCCAACTTGTGTGGGACAGAAGGGGTTAGGTGGACTCCCATTGACATGTAAGTCTATGATGTTTGATTCTGCCTTCAGCCTTTCATCCCACAGACAGCTAGTTGACAAGCCTTATTTCTTCGGCCTTCACAGTATCATAATTCTTCCTCCCTCTCAGTTTGGTGTGAACTTCAAATTAGATATTACCTTTAAGCACTTTCTGAGCCTTAAAGAGCTATAAACATGCTAGCTATTATTAGGATATTATTATTCTCTAATTCCTGCTCTTATCTTGTCCTTTCCCATCTTTGTAATTTTTCTCATGCTGTTCTCCATGAATTCTCCCCCTGCCACATCATGATTTCAATCCCTTGAAGCCTCTCCCTTCCTTCAAAGTCCAATTCTTCATCAAAATGTGAATAATAATAACACTTACTTCCTAGGATTGTTATGAAGATAAAATAGGATATTTTCAAAGTCCTTTGCAAACCTTAAAGAACTAAATGAATGCTACATTATAATGTATGTATTATGTTTCTACAATATACATATGTGTATATATATAATCACAATACAATATAACACAATTTCAAAAGACTTTGGAACTCTGATCTATATAGTGACCAATAAAGACTTCATAGGATCGTAGATTTAAGACTAGAAGAGATCTGAGAGGCCATTGAACCCAACTCTCTTCATTTTATGGATGAGGAAACTGAGTCACAAAATGTTTCATGATTTTTCCAGAGTTATATGGATGGTAAGTGTTTGAAGCAGAATTTGAACACAGATGTTTCAGATTCCAAGTCCAGCATTCCCTTCATACTGCCTCTCTATAAAAAATAGAGACAGAATTTGAACTCATGTCTTCTGAAAGCCTGCACACTGATAAAGCATTTCTAGCACCTCTTGGTGGAGAGTAATGGAGAAGAAGTTTAGAATGAGAAATTAATTTTTAGGTAGGACAAATATTTCTTTGTCATCACTTCACCATACTTACTATTTACAAGAGGGGGTTCCTACCTGGGGGAGGGGGAAAGTGAGTAGGGAATTAGTGGGAAGAGGAAAAGTTGCCAAAAGAAATAAATATGAATAAAATACTTAAAAAACACAGAAAACAACTAAAAGAAGGTCAGAAGAGAACATAAAGAAATAACTATTTAATGTTAAATTTACCATATGCTTGAAAAAGACTGTAACAGAAATTTACAGTTCATATTTAATTTTTGTTCTCTGTATATCAAAATATATGTTTGGCAAATATTTATACTTTCAAATATATTGGTTTTACCCTAACCAAAAAAATATTTAAAAAAGGAAACCTAATCCTAGGTTTTATTTAGGTTAGATCTTATCCTTAACTAGTTGTATAACCCTGAGTAAATGACTTCATTGATAATAGCTAACATTTGTATAGTGCCTAGTATGTGCTAGGCACAGTGCTAAGCGCTTCACATATATTATCTCATTTGATCCACATAGCAACTCTGGGGGATAAATGTTATCATTATCCCCATTTTACAGATAAGGAAACTGAGGCAAGTAGAGGTTAAGTGACTTGCCCAGAGTCACACAGCTAGTAAGTATCCAAGGTTGAATTTGAACTTAGGTCTCCCTGACTCCAGGCTCAACATTCTATCCATTGTGCTGCTACCTTTATGGATCTATTATTATGTTTTTTCTGGACAATAAGGAGCCTGGTATTAGTGATTTCTATGATTCCTTCCACATCTGAGATCACAGCAGTATAAACATCTGAGGATAACTTCTATAAAAAAATAGCTGTATTCTGACATCATTATTTTTCTTTGCCTTTTATGCTTGAAAAAAATCAAATTTCAAACATAACATCCATGTCAGTAGACATCTTCAGAAACTCTCAGGCAAACCAAATGTGTATTTCATTCACTTAATACAACAATGAATTGACCATCTGAAACAAGTTGTGTGTGTGGCTTAGCAAAACAAAATTAAGAGTCATCCTAGGAAAGGACATTGCCACAGCTTTGGCGTAATTAGGAATCATCATAATCAAATCCAGGAAATTGGCACATCTGCTTTTCAGGCTGTTGATCCAACTGTGTTGCTGAATGTGCCGTACTGGCAAGAACAGTTCGGATGCAGCTTGATGTGTTCTGCAAAGCTGTCTTTGCATAAATATTTACATAATTTTCTCCAAATACCGTAATAAGCAGTTGTTTTTTTACCACTTTTTCTCCCTTGGGTTATTATTTCTTTCCATCTTTCATCCTGGGGATGGAGTGCTCACTTGCTACTATAAGAGTTTATCTTTTTTTAAAAGGTCATATGTCGAGAGAGGAAACTCAAAATAAAAACAAAACAGTCCATTAAATAAACACCCATTGATTTTTCAAAAACCTCTCATTGGTATTAACTCAGCTTTGTTGTGCTTCAGATATGTTTATTCAGAGCAAAGCTTGGAATGGCAATCAGGAGACTTTGATACTTGTCTTAAATCTGCCATTAACTAGCTCCTTGACTTTGGGCATCACAGACTCTTTGAGTATCGATTTTCTCTATTGTAATATGAGAAATGTTGATCTTTGTGATCTTTTTCAAGTCTAAAATTCTATGGAATCACTTATGAATTCTTTGTTTATTTTTATCATTTTCATCAAGAATGTTTAAATCCACATAAATAATCCGATGATATATTTTGATATTTATTATGGACTCATAGATCAATGGGCCTTTGATCTACCTTAAAGAATATATTAGATAAGGTCTTGATGATACCTTTTTCTTTAATGCATGGACCACAAACTGGATTTGGATTATAAAGCCACATAGAGAAATCCTCTGAGGATTGACACAGATAAGCAAACATATCTTCATTTCAACAAATATAACAGAGGAAGAATTTTCTCCTCATCATGATTTAGGAAAATGAATTCCAAATAGTTGGTTGGATTGATATAGATATAGATAAGCTTAAGATCTAAGTAAGAACCAAGACTGATAGGAAAGAAGATTGAAGATAACCAACTAACAGGGATTTAAAACAACACCTTTTCATAATTGCCTTTCATGTAGTCTACAGGAATTTTCTGCTCTTTGCTAAAGAATTCAGCAGTCTCTTGAAGTTCTTCAAGAATCATGGTTTATTCTTGTTAGATATTCCTTTACTTCTGTCCTGCAACTTAAGAAATGACCACTAATGATTACTAAACTCAGTATGTTCAGTTATTTATTTTGAACTACAGAGATATCACATTGAAAAGAATCATGCAGCCAAGTATGGGATAATAATGAGCTGATATATAGCACTTTATGTGAAAGTTTGATCTCTGTATTAGTCCTTTAAGACACATATTCAAGGCATATTGTCTGTATTTTACAAAGTGAACAAATTGTCGCTCAAAGTAGCATAATTTTTATTGATGTACTTACCTGTATATAAAGGATGCTTAGACTTATCTATCTTTTGAAGTTATTTGGCTTTTAAAGACAAATTTTGCATCTTCTTCCTAAAAATTCCTTTCATTTGCGAAACACTTCCTGTCCCATAATTTCTAGATTCTTTACAGATTTGATCACTCAGGTATTAAAGCTGTCCTTCGCTGGTCCCCTTCTAGAAAAATGCTGGAGTACCCAACATGCTCAAACAAATACAATGCATGACTAGGAAAAACAAAACAAATAAACTATGAACACACTGAATCTTTTTGACTAATGGAGCTGGAAATCAGGTAGTTAGAAGCTATTATAAACTTTATCTTGCAGATGAATATATTAAGGCTCAGAAAACTTAAGTGATCAGAAATCATAATCAGAACCAGAAATTAATATTACTGAAGATTTCCCTTCTCCTTTCCTTTCTTTCTATTACAATTCCTTCCCTCCCCCCTCCCTCCTTCCTTCCTTCCTGAATATTCCTTATTAATGGTTTTTATGAATATATCACAATCATTTTGGAATGTATCAAGCCCTTCTCTTCCCCCCAAAAGAAGCCACTCTTGTGACAAAGAGAAACAATTGAGCAAAACCACAGGATTCAGTGACCATATAGGACAATGTAAACAACAAATTTGGTCTTTTCCTCAATTTTAGAACCTTAGAGCTTGTCAAGAGAGAAAGTGGTTGTCTCAACCACACACACCAATGAATAATTTTTTAAAAATCGGCAGTGCAAATTACCTTTTTGTACATCTGTATCTCTATCAGTTACTTAAATTGCTATATTTTGATTTTCCCATTTCCTAATAGTTCTGACAGCCATCAAGTTTCTCAAGTGCTTACATTTTCTTTGGAAATAGATACCTATGTTGTGTCTTTAATTGGTAACAGTTATGATCTGATTCAAAGGCTGAACGTCTGTCAGTGAGTTTTATATTCATATTTATATCCTAAAATCAGAGTTGTTTTTTTTTACTTGTTCTGCCTTCAATTATCTTGGACAAAAAGATTTTTTAAAAATTCCACATATGTCTTAGCACATTTTGTAGTTTCTAATCTAACCAGGATTTTTCAAAAATCTCCTTCTGAAGTCATCTTTGGAATGCATTTACTTTACCTATAATTTCTTTGCTTTTTTTAAAAAAAGTTTCTTCTGTATAACTGTGAAGTGCTTATTATTTTCTCTTTGGGGCATTGCAGATTCTGCTAAACTTTCCTGAAATTGCATGTTTGAATGGTTACAAGGGAAAGGAAGGAAGGAAGGAAGATAACTACTGTGGTGTTTAAGCCCATGAGGAAAGGAGGAATCAGTGAGCTTACAACATGGGGGCTGATAATGAGATTGTCTGAAACAACCTATTTTTCTCAGGATAATGGCTCCTTTTGATAATAAAATTTAGGACAGTCAATCAATTGATAAGTTGCACTGTATTTATTTTGCCATTTAATTCACAAATATTCCTAAAAATGCATGTAAAAATGTGCGCCCTGTGCAGGCCCAAATTGCCTAACATGGAAGCAACCTGCATCTTGCATTTTCCTACCATGTCTCCTTTGGTAAGTAAAAGTAACCTCCTTTGATGCAGTGCATAAGCAGAACAAGGTGAACTTTTAAAAGCGGCCAACTGAAAGTCTTATTCTTTCCTGCTGTGTCCAGAGAGTGAAGATCACTGTTCACCCACAATGAAAGTGCCATGACCTGAACTTGGAGAAGATAACTTTGCTTCCTTTTTACTCTGACTCTAAGAAATGAGTATAGGGTATCAGTTCTCATTTATCCTCTTCATTTTCAGTTCCCAGTGGTGATCTCCATTGGACCTGGGAAATCAAGCCATAAAGACTTTGGAACTAGTACTCCAACTGGTAGAGAAGCCCAGTGAAGCCAGGGTATGTGGAATTCAAGGTAGGGGTGGGATGTGTGTGACAGGCATGGTTTGGAATTTAGCACTGTGCTCTATAGAAATTATTTGAGCTATGAATCTAATTCCCCTTTCTTTATAAAGATAGATTTCATGGGGATGGGTTGGGTGGGTGGAGGAAATTGTGCATTCCATATATTGGGGAAAGTAAGTTCACATTTTTGTGATTATATCTTTTGAAGTACATATTTTCCCAAAAAATCTAATCTAATAGCTCATGGGTAAATGAAACAAGGGTTCAGGTGACAACCCTTACCATCTAAGGAAACATCATCAGTGGTGGCTATAGACACTGGCAGAGAACCTAGACACCATAGGTTCCCTTAAGGGTACCAGAGAACCCTGGGGTAGGAGTGAGATACAACACACCTGGCTTTCAGGTAGTGATGATCCCAGTACTCAGTGTCACATGTGCAATGAAAGCATGCAACTATATCAGAGTATAACCAATTGTTCTTTAAGGGCATAAGCGAATTAAATTTTGTCAATATTTACTTAGTTTTCCAAGTACAGTAGGTATGAATTGGGTATTTTCTGAAGGAAAGAGACCTGTTCTTTGTAGGAGTGTGAATCAGAACATTGGGGCCACAGTATATTTGGTTTCAGACCTCCCTGCTATCCCTAGATACTCCATGATTTAGATAATATAGCTATAAGTAATTTCTGATAATTTAGATAATAATAATAATAAAACAATAAACAATGATTTAGAAAATAACCCTTCCCCATCATCATCTTAAACTTTCTATACATTTCAGGAGAAGCTAGAGAAATTCAGGAAGAAATCTGCATAGAACAAACCTCCTCCTCAAAGGTAGCTGTGCTTCGAGTAAGAATAAAAAAATCCCATCACCCCAAGTTATTAGATGCATACAAATAGCCTTTGGGAACTATACAAAAATTTCAGATTTTTTTTCTCTGTCAAAAGTAAAAATGTTTACCCTAATAAATTAGACTCTAATACCCCAATAACTGACCAAATGAAAACTTTAGTTCATTAGAAAATACAGAGAAAAACAGACATATGTGCATATATATGTATATTCACACATACATATACATATAATGAAAAAATGCGTACGAAACTTCGGGTAATAAACAGCTATATTTAGATTTTGAATATCACATTAATTTGCCATGAGGTTTCTTTGCTCTGACATCATTTATAAGTGATATTTAAATGAAACCACAATTTCTAAATGCTTTTAAGTTTTAATAGTGTTCCACTTTCTATATGGAGCTGTAACCTGGATTTCAGCTGGCATGCTCCTTAAATAAAATTGGACAGAGTACAGGAAGAAATGAGAAGGCTCAGTATTAATCTACTTGTGCTGCGAAGCAGGCTGACTCCATCATTACGCACAACATTACTGGATTTCCCCTATGTTTCTATGTTTCTGAAGTATTCTTACTCAGCATGTCAGAATTTCAATAACTCTTTCAATAACTCTTTCTGTAAGAACACATTTAAAATACAGTATTAATTTTAAAAAATCAAGTCTAACATTTGCCTTTCATTTTATAACTATGGACTGCCTTAAAGTATAGACATGTCCCTATTAAAAAAAAAAACATGCAAAAATGTGTCTTCAAATGGCAAAAATGATTTGGGTTTTTATGACTAACCTTAAAAGTCATCATGGATGCTGTATTAATGGAATTTATATTAGAGGGAAAAAAGATGACACATTATACAGATTTGAATTACATTTGGAACTCACAAACATAAAATGCCTCAAAGTGTCTCACAAAAAGCATGAGGAAACAGTGATGGATTCTTTTGAAACAAAAAGGAAGAAATGAAGGCTTCCCTGGCTTATTTAGTTCTTTGTATTCCTTATGGAACTCGAATCAGTCAAGACCTGCCTTCTTTGACTGTATACACTGGCTCTTCCCTCAGGGACAGACTTTAGTCTAAGTCCTATAGATTTTGTGTCTATATTACAGTTTCATTAGTTACTTCATTTAAAGGGTATGACCTCAGTCCATATTGAATCAATCTTTAGAAGTCTTGCTATAATTGGGGTTCAATGGACTTCACTAGACTACTCTTTGGACCAGGAATTAAATACCCAGTAATGTTCATTCTCATGACTTCATGTGGATTTCTGGTTGTATTGAAAAGTGAGGTTACCACTGCTCTTCCTTCTGTTGTCCATAGATGCATCCAAAATTGGTCTTGTCCAAAATTTAATTTTTTTCTCTTTTCTTTCTTGTTCTTCAATTTTATTTTTGTTTTTCACTTGGGGATGAGAGCAGAAAACCTCCTACTGACAAGGCTGTGGTTGGTTTAATACCCCAGGGACTCTGAAAGTTTACAATTTCAGAACAGCACTACCTAAGTCATCTTTGAAGGACTCAGTCTACCTGCTCTGAGAGGATACAATAAGTGAATATCTACAAAGCCAACAACATAGAAATTACTTAGAAGAGAGAATTAACTCTGGAATTTGAGAAGAATTAATGTTATGAGGAAAACAGATTAAGTAACCATAAATGAGAGAATAAAAGCCCCAAATAGGTAGAAAAATAATTAATGAAGAGCACAAAGCAAAGGCATTCTTAAGAAAAGGTGTAGAAAAAATAAACAAAGAAAGGAGTTACAGAGGAGAGAGGGAGGAATTTTGAAATATCCACTTAGCTGATAAGAGAAAGAAAGGGATGAAATTAGATTAATAAATGAAAGAATGGAAAAGAATCCAGTAATTTAAGTGAAGAGTTAACAGAGCCAGCTGGTTTATTTGTCAAATAGGAAGTACATTCCTGAAAGCTTGTGATCTCCAGTGTACAACAATCGGGGAATAGACACCCACCAGAGTTATTCTTAGAACCATGAGAGAGAAGGTTGTGTCAACTGCCACCCCTCATCAGAAAGCCCCAAATCCCAATATGACTGCAGGCTGTTTTTCATTATTTAGAAGAGTTAGTGATTTCAGAGGTATTGTGGAAGATTTCTATTTTCTTGGAAATATGTTTTATCATTTTCCTGACCTACAGAATTGTCACCAGCAGATAGTTTCTTTGTTCAAAGTTTTTGCCTTGAAGATGAGTGAGATTGGAGGTAGGAGGAAATTTCATTGAATATGGACAAAATTTTATCCTTAGTTGTTGTCCATCATTTTCAACGGGGACCAAAATGACATCAACATGTTAAAGTGAAGATTCAGTGTGCCTGACTGTGGCTGATCAGAACAATACAAGCTCAGAATGCTCAGCTACAGGTTGGGCACAGATAGCCCATATGAATTTTAGGGATGGACACTCCAAATTTGGTCATCCTACACTTACTTTGTGCTATCTCAATTCTACTTTGCTCATAGAGCACAGAACCCTTTCTGATGTGCCCACTCCATGCAGAGTGGTCCTGTGCCAGTGTCTCGCATATTGCACAGTCAAATCCAAAGTTCTTGAGAGAGACTTTGAGAATATCCTTGTATCGCTTCTTCTGACTACCATGTATGTGATTGCCTGCCCCATGTGAGTTCTCCATAAAATAGTCTTTTTGGCAAGTGTGCATTTTGCAGTCAAACAACGTTGCCAGCCCACCAGAGTTGCGCTCTCTGAAGCATAGTTTGAATGCTTGGCAGTTCAACTCAAGCAAAGACTACGGTGTCTGGAACCTTGAACTGCCAAGTGATTCTCAGAATCTTCCTAAGAGTTCAAATGGAAGAGATTCAGCTTCCCGGCATGGCACTGGTAGACTGTCCATGTTTCACAGGCATACAACGATGAGGTCAGCACAACAGCTCTGTAGACCTTCAGATTGATAGATATCTCTTCTCTCCCAAACTTTTCTTTGTAGCCTCCCAAACACTGAACTAGCTCTGGCAACGCATGAATCAACCTCATTGTCAATGTGTACATCCCTGGAAAGTAGCTACCAAGATAAGTGAACTTATCCACAGCATTCAAAACTTCTTTATTTATTGTAATCAATGGTTCCATGTATGTATGGTGTGGTGGTGGCTGATGGAGCCCCTGTGTTTTCTTGGTGTTAATTATTAGGCCAAAATTAACACAGGCAGCAGAGAACTGATCCATACTTTGTTGCATCTCAGCTTCAGAGGCTACTTTGAGTGCACAATCATCTGGAAACAGAAAATCATGCACCAACACTCCCTCCACTTTGGTCTTAGCTTGTAGCCTTTTCAAATTGAAGAACTTACCATCAGTATGGTAATCACCTTGATGCCGTGTTCATCCTCATTGAAAGCATCTGACAACATGGCTGAAATCATCATGCTAAAAAGCATAGGAGCAAGTACACAGCCCTGTTTTACTTCATTGGTGACTGGGAAGGCAGGAGAACACTGTCCACTATCCAAAACCCGGGCAAACATGCCATCATGAAATTAACGTACAATACTCCTGACCTTCCCTGGGTAGCCAAATTTTGACGTAATTTTCCATAAGCCCTCATGACTAATAGCGTCAAACGTCTTGATAAGATCTACAAACGTTGTGTACAGATCTCTGTTCTGCTCCTGGCATTTCTCCTGGAGTTGCAGGGCAGCAAACACCATATCAATTGTTCCTTGCCCCTTTCTGAAGTCACACTGCTCTCAGGCATATAACCATCTTCCAGGTGAAGGATCAGCCTATTAAGGAGGACTCTAACAAGAACTTTGCCAGGAATGACTAAGAAAGAGATCTCCCTGTGATTGTCACAGGACAATCTATTCCCTTTAACCTTATAGAGATGGACAATGGAAGCTTCCTTTAACTCCTGGGGGATAACCTCCTCTTGCCATATAACCTGGAAAATTTCAGTCAGCTTTTGTATGAGCAATGGTCCCCCTACCTTGTAAATCTCAGCTGGAATAGAATCAGCACCAGGTTCTTTGTCACATGAAAGGAGCCTAACAGCCCTCAAAACCTCTTCTTCAGTTGGAAGTTCAGCTAAAGAGGGATTGATTTCAACCTGAGGTAAACAGTCAATGGCCTCAGCATTGATTGACGATGGTCTGTTGAGAAGACTATGGAAGTGTTCAGTCCCTCTCTCTAGGATCATGTCCTTATCACTAATCAATGTGGTTCCATCAACACTGAGTAGTTGTGATGCACCATAGGATTTTTTTGTCCATAAGTAGCTCTCAGGGAATCATAAAAGTGCTTTGGATTGTTACTATCAATATAAAACTGAATTTCATCTGCCTTCTTACTGAGCCAGGAGTCCTGCATCTCTCTAAGCTTTGCTTGTACTTTGCTTTTAGTGGAATTAAATGCTGTCTTCCTAGAGGTGGTTGAACTATCCTGCTGATATATCCTGTGGAGTTCTTGTTTTTCATTTAGCATCTTCTGAATTTCCCCACCATTTTCATCAAACTAGTCTTGGTGTTTGTGAGTGTTCTGACTTTGATGCGCAAATGCAGTGCTGTACACCAAATCTCTGAAAACTGTGCATTCCTTTCTGCTCCACTGTTGCCAACTATGTGTTGGCTCAACTTTCTCTCCAAGTTAGCAACAAACTGTAGAAGGAAATTTCATTGAATATAGCCAAATTTTTACCCACAGTGATGTCAATCACTCACTGGGATACCGTTTTATTGAGAAGCATAGACTCAGTCTCACCCCCCAAAACCTCACACAATAACTTTAAGAGGGTCAGATATGTCATGGTTTTGCAAATGTCACTAGGGTAGGATCTGGAAGCAGTCACTGGCTTTTGGGGCATGATTGTTCTGCATACCATTTACATGGTTCATCTCATTTTCTTTATACATTGGCTTAACCTGTGTTTTGGGACAATATTCAAGGAGAGCTTGCAGTAAAAACCCTCTCAAGATGAGTTTTAGATCTGATGCAATAAAGAAATCACTCTTTTCCAACATAATTGTCAACATCCTAGTTTTGAAATCTGCTTAGAACTTTTTATCATTGAAGTATGTGACACTAAATAATACAAGTACCCCTTTTAATAACTTCATCATGCTGTGTACAAAGGCTTGTATAAAACTATTAGTCATTGTCAAAACCCCCAGAAGTTCTAAAAGGGTGAGTTCCCTTCAAAGTTTATTTATTCACCGATAATTTTGTGGTTGCAACCCAAAATCCAGAAGGATAACTTCACATTGAGAAGGTTTCTTTTTTTCTTTCATGAACCAAAATGGGTATGTTGGAGTTTTTCAGATCTGTAAAATACATCTTCTGGTTCCTTCCTCTACTATGCACATGAGTGATGTCCTCCAAAGTATTTATGAACAATGCCTTTATTACCCGTAAGACCCATGTGCCTACGTAATATTTTCTTAACATAGCTATACATATCTGTTAGCCAAGGAACAAAGGTTAGATAAATCCATCAGAACTTCTGGAAAGGCACAGTGTTCCATCTTTGTTCAATAGCAAAACTCTCACATATCTGTATGCCTTTTAAGTTCCATTGCATACCAAACCCTCAAAACTTTCTAAATATACTCAAATAAAATGATTAATCCCAGCCAATTCATTAGAAATCTATAAATAAAATCTTTTTACCCACTTAGGGAAGTTGCAGTGATTCTATTTGAAGGAGTCAGTTCTGTGAGAGTATTAACCTTTCAGAGATAGATCTGTCTGTCCAGCCCAGCTGATGCTACTAGTTCCTTGTCCTTGGAATAGGCTAAGGCTTTCACATAATCCTTATGTATCCTTAATGTTAACATGTTGGAAAAATATTAATTACTCATGGGTAAATGGTACCAACATAATAAAATGATATTTTTACTATAGAAATTCCTAAATTCTTTCTTTTATTAAGTGGCATATAAATCAAGCCAAAAAAGAACAAGGAAAATATTTTAAAAATTAATCTGAAACAATTCAGAGATATTACCTCATACCTATTAGACTAGATAATATGACAGAAAGGTAAATGACAAATGTTGGAAGGAGTGTGGGAAAATAATGAGACATTAACGTACTGTTGTCAAACCTGTGAATTGATTAAGCCATTCTATGGAGTAATTTGGAAGTATTTCCAAAGGACTATGAAAACCATGCATACCTTTGACATAGCAATACCGGTACTAGGTCTGTATCCCAAAAGAGACAGAAAAAAAGGAAAAGTATCTACATGTACAAAAATATTTGTAGCAGCTATTTTCGTTTCTGGGGGTAATGAATTGGAAATTGAAGGGATGCCCATTAATTGGGGAATGACTGAATAAATTCTGGTATAAGATTATGATGGAATGCTATTGTGCTATAAGAAGTGATGAGCAGGATGCTCTCAGAAAAAACCTGGAAAGACTTATACCGGCTGAGGCAAAGTGAAATGTACTGGGTACAAAGTAACAGCAATACTGTAGGATGATCCGCTGTGAATGACATAGCTGTTCCCAGAAATACAATGATTCATGACAACTCTGAAGGACTTAGGACAAAAAATGCTATCCATCCTCAGAGAAGAAACTGATGATGTCCAAATACAGATCAAAGCAACTTTTGATTTTGTTCACTTTATTTTTCTTGAGTTTTTTTTTTGTCTGTTTTCATGACTATTATGAATATGTTTTACTTGGCTGCACATGTATAACCTAAATGGAATTGCTTGCCTTTTCAATGGGAGAAGGTGAGGAGGGAGAAAGAATTTGGAGAGAGAATTTGGAACTCAAAGCTTTAAAAACAAATGTTAAAAATTGTTATTTACATGTAAGTGGAGGGAAATTAAATACTAAAAAATATCAAAAGAAAAAAATGACCCGAAGGAACAAAATGTAAGGAATCTCAATCAGTCAATGAATAAGCATTTATTAAACAACTACTATGTGCCAGGCACTGTGCTGAGTACTGATGATACCAAGAGACAAAATGGAAAAAAAACAAGTAAGAAAAAAGTGGGCCCAGAAGTACCAGATTTCAAACTATACAACAAAACGGTAATTCTTAAAATTATTTGGCATTGGTTAAAAAATAGAGGTCAATCAGTGGAAGAGATTAGTCATACAATATGCAGATATGCAGAAAGAAATGAGAACAGTTGTGTAGTTTACAGGGATAAGGACTAACTATTTTATTAAAACTGTGGAGAAACTGGAAAGAAGACTGGCCCAAATTGTGTATAGATGAACATATAATGCTGTTAAGTCAGAATTAAACTCCAAATAGATATAGTTGTCCCTTTATAGTTTGATTAGAATAACATTAGAAGTGAAAATTAACTTGTATATCATTGCCATTTTTATTAGATTGACACTAATCAGTCACAAGTACTGAATATTCCTCCAACTGTATATTTATTTGTTAAATTACTTTAAGGAGCTATTTGTAATTGAATGTATACAAGTCCATTGTGTGTTTTATTATTTGATCTTTAGATACTTTATTAATTTTTTTAGTTACTTGGATATAATATTCTTTTCTAATGCTATCCCTTGAGCTTTTATTATTATGTGGAAATAATGTCTATTTTTCTAGATTTTGTAACCTGAAATATTATTGAAACTGTCAATTGTATAAATTAGTATTTTTGCTTATTTCCTATGATTTAAGGAATTATGCTATCAACAAAGAGGGAAAATTCTATCTCTTTTTAAATCTTTATCTACTTTTTTCTTATTATATTCCAGAATTTCTTAAATCATGTCAAAAATAGTGAAGAGAATAGGCATCTCTACTTTGCCCCTGTATTTATTTATTTATTCATTTATTTTTATTATTATTTTATTTATTTTCAGTGTTCTACAATCACTTCCATATAACTTAGATTTTTTTCCCCCACTTCCCCCCTCCCTTCTCCCTCCTTCCCTGTGACAGCATACAATTTTATATAGGTTCTGCACATACATTCCTATCAAATACATATTCACTTTAGTCATGTTGCATAGAAGAATTAAAATGAATGGGAGAAATCATAAAACAAACCAAAACATAATACATGAGAAAATGATCTGCTACATTCTGCAATTGAATTCCATAGTTCTTTCTCTGGATGTGGAAGGCATTTTGCTTTAAAAGACCATTGGGAAGTTTTTAAGTCCCTGCATTGCAATGAAGTACTAAGTCTATCAGAAAAAAATCCTCACATGCTGTGGTTGTTGCTGTGTACAAAGTTCTCCTGGTTCTGCTCCTTTCACTCAGCATCAGATCATATAAGTCTTTCCAGGCTTCTCTGAAGTCTTCCTGTTCATCATTTTTTATAGCACAATAGTATTCCATTACAATCATATACCATAATTTATTCAGCCATTCCCTAATTGATGGGCATTCCCTTGATATCCAGTTTTAGGCCACCACAAAGAGTGCTGCTATAAATATTTTTATACATGTGGAACCCTTTCCCATTTTTATGATCTTTTGGGGATACAGTCCTCGAAGTGGTATTGCTGGATCACAGGGTATGCACATTTTTGTAGCCCTTTGGGCATAGTTCCAAATTGCTCTCCAGAAGGGTTGGATCATCTCACAGCTCCACCAACAATGAATTAGTGTTCCAATTCTTCCACGTCTTCTCCAACATTTATCATCTTCCTGTTTTGTCATGTTAGTCAATATGACAGGTGTAATGTGGTATCTCAGAGTTGTTTTTATTTGCATCTCTCCAATCAATAGTGATTTAGAGCAGTTTTTCATATGACTATAGATAGATTTAATTTCTTCCTCTGAAAGCTGCCTGTTCATATCCTTTGACCGTTTATCAATTGGAGAATGACTCATATTCTTGTACATTTGAGTCAGTTCTGTACACATGTTGTAAATGAATCCTTTATCGGAGATACTAGTTGCACAAATTCCCAGTTTTCTGCTTTTTTCCTAATCTTGGTTGCATTGGGTTTAGTTATGCAAAACCTTTTCAGTTTAATGTAATCAAAATTATCCATTTTGCACTTCATAATGCTTTCTATCTCTTGTTTTGTCAAAGATTTTTTCCCTTCTCCATAAATCTGGTAAATACACTATTTCTTGCTCCACTAATTTGTTTATAATACAAATCTTTATACCTAGATCATATACTCATTTGGACTTTATTCTTGTGTACAGTGTCAGGCAGTGGTCTATGCCTAGTTTTCGCCACACTGTTATCCACTTTTCCCAGAAATTTTTGTCAAACAATGAGTTCTTATCCCAGAAGCTGGAGTCCTTGGATTTATCAAACAGTAGATTGCTATATTCATTGACTACTGTGTCTTGAATACCTAATGTATTCCACTGGTCTATCTTTTTGTTTCTTAGCCAGTACCAAGTGGTTTTGATAATTGTTGCTTTATAAATACAATTTGAGATCTGGTAGAGCTAGGCCACCTTCCCTAGCATTTCTTTTCATTAGTTCCCTTGCTATTCTGGACCTTTTGTTCTTCCAGATGAATTCTGATACTTTTTTTTCTAGCTCTAGAAAATAATTGTATGATAGTTTGATTGGTATGGCACTGAATAGTAAATTAATTTAGGTAGAACTGTCATTTTTATTATATTAGCTCAGCCTACCCACAAGCAACTGATGTTTTTCCACTTACTTAGATTTGACTTTATTTGTGTGAAAAGTATTTCGTAATTGTGTTCATATAGTCCTGGACTTGTTTTGGAAGGTAAACTCCCAAATATTTTATAGTGTCTACCCTAGTTTTAAATGGGATTTCTCTTTGTATCTCTTGCTGTTGGGCTTTGTTAGTAATACATAGAAATGCAGATTTTTGTGGGTTTATTTTGTAACCTGCAACTTTGTCAAAGCTGCTTATTATTTCAAGTAGTTTTTTACTTGAATTTCTAGGATTCTTTAACTATATCATCATATCATCTGCAAAGAGTGATAACTTAATTTCTTCTTTGTCTATTCTAATTTCTTCAATTTCTTGTTCTTCTCTTATTGCAACAGCTAACATTTCTAGTACCGTATTTAATAATGGTGTTGATAATGAACATCTTTGTTTCACCCCTGATCTTAATGGAAATGCATATAGCTTATCTCCACTGCATATAGTGCTTGCTGAAGGTTTTAGGTAGATGCTACTTATTATTTTATGGAAAGGTCCATTTATTCCTATGCTCTCCAGTGTTTTTAATAGGAATGAGTGTTGTGTTTTCTCGAAAGCTTTTTCTGCATCTATTGGGAATATCATGTGGTTTCTGTTAGTTTTGTTGTTGATATGATCAGTAATGCTAATTTTATTCCTAATATTGAACCAGCCCTGCATTCCTGGCATAAATTCTACCTGATCATAATGTATTATTCTTGTGATAAAATGCTGTATTCTTTTTGCTAAAATCTTATTTAAAATTTTTGCATCTATATTCATTAGAGAAATTGGTCTATAATTTCTTTCTCTGTTTTGTCTCTTCCTGGTTTAGGGATCAAAACTATATTTGTATCATAAAAAGAATTTGGGAGGACTCCTTCTTCACCAATTTTCCGAAATAATCTATATAGTATTAGAATTAACTATTCTTTAACTGTTTGATAGAATTCACTTGTAAATCCTTCCAGCCTTAGATAGTTTTTCCTAGGGAGTTCATTTATGGATTCTTCAATTTCTTTTTCTGAGATGGGATTATTTACATGTTCAATTTCCTCTTCTGTCAGTCTGGGCAATTCATATTTTTTTAAATGATCAAAAATGATCATCTATCTCTGCTAGGGTTGGAAGCTCAATTCCATGTGGACAGTCTCGGGCGGGTAAAGGTGAGAACTTCTAAATCTTAGAGTTCTCACGAGGCCCCCCCCAGGAAACGGCTGGGAATCGAGGTGAACCGAGCTATCTCGTGTATTTCCGCCTCTTCCTGTGAGAAACGTGATGGGAGAGAGCTCTCCCCACCCTCGAGATTCTCCCGGATTGGAGCACACCTAGTTACCTAACAGGCACGGTATTCAGATGCAAACTATGCCGCTGCAGAGCTTAAGTAGGATCAGGAAAGCCTGAAAGCTCTCTTGGGCGGAGGGGCGCGGAGCGGACAGGACAACAAGGCTCCGCTTTTCCTCTCTCCTCTCTCCCCTCCCCCTCTCTCCCCGCTTACACTTCTACTTCCAATCTCTTATTGTAAGATCTTTGCCTCCTTGGGAGATCTTTCTCTTTCCCTCCTAAGGAAGAATTCCCCTGCACTTGTAACTAGACCCTGAAATAAAGCTCAACACTTGTTCGACTCTGGAACGTCCTTTCTCTCATACGAGCATCTGGTTTGGCCAACCGAAGACCTCGGGATAGAGGTAAGGGAAGACTCGGGTAGCCCTCAGGCCTCTAGGCCTGGCATATCTCATTTAGATTTTTAAATTTATGGGTATAAAATTGGTCAAAGTAATTTGTCATTATTGTTTTAATGTTCCCCTCATTGGAGGTGAGTTCACCCTTTTTTATTTTTTATATTGGTAATTTGGTTTTCTTCTTTCTTTTTTTAAATCAAATTGACAAAATGTTTATCAGTTTTATTGTTTTTTCATAAAATCAAGTCTTGGTTTTATTTATTAGTTCAATAGCTTTCTTAATTTCAGTTTTATTAATCTCTCCTTTGGTTTTCAGTATTTCTAATTTGGTATTTACTTGGGGATTTTCAATTTGTTCTTTTTCTACCTTTTTCAGCTGCATCCCCAATTCATTGATCTCTTCTTTCTCTATTTTATTCCTGTAGGCATTCAAAGATATAAAGCTTTCCCTAACAACTGCTTTTGTAGTATCCCATAATATTTGGTAGGTTGTCTCATTGTTGTCATTGTCTTGAATGAAATTGTTGAATGTTTCTATGATTTGTTGCTCAACCGACTCATTCTTTAGGATTAGATTATTTAGTTTCCAATTAATTTTTGGTCTATATTTCCATGGCCTTAGATTACATATGATCTTTATGGCATCCTTTCTGTACTGGATTGTGAAGTTTTTATGCCCTACTACATGGTCAATTTCTGTATATGTGCCACATACTGGTGAGAAAAACATATATTCCTTTCTATCTCCATTCAATTTTTTCCAGAGATCTATCATATCTATGTTACCCAGAGTTTTATTCCCCTCCTTATCTTTTTTCTTGTTTATTTAAGTTTAGATTTATCAAGTTCAGAGAGGGGGAGGTTGAGGTCCCCCACTAATATAGTTTTGCTATTTCTTCCTGTAACTCCCTTAACTTCTTTTCTAAGAATTTGGATGCCATACCACTTGGAGCATATGTGTTAATAATGATATTGCTTTGTTGTTTATGGTACCTTTTAGCAAGATATTGGTTCCTTCCTTATCTCTTTTGATTAGATCTATTTCTGCTTCTGCTTTGTCTGAGATTAGGATTGCTACTTCTGCTTTTTTACATCAGTTGCAGCACAAGACATTCTGCTCCAACCTTTTACCTTCACTCTGTGTGTATTCCCCCATTTCAAATGTGTTTCTTGTAAACAACATATTATTGGATTGTAGGTTTTAATCCATTCTGCTATTCATCTTTGTTTTATGGGAGAGTTCATCCCATTCACATTCACAGTTATGATTACTATTTGTGTTTTTCCCTCCATTCTCTTTCCCACCATTTGTACTTTTAATTCTCCCTTCTCCCTTCCCCTCCACAATAGAGTTTTAATTTTTGACCACCACCTCCCACATTCTTCACTTCTTTTTTTCAGTCCCCCTCCCTTTTACTCCCCTTTACCTTTACTACTTCTTTCCTACTTTTTAACTTCCCCTCCCCTTTTTCTTCCACTTCTCCTCCTACTGCCTATAAACTAGTTAGATCTATATACTTAAGTTTATTGTTCCCTCCTTGAACCAAATCAGATGAGAGTACCTCTCAAATGGTGCTCATCTCCCTCCCTTCTTTCCCTCTACTCTAATATATTTTGTGCCTCTTCCTGTGATGTAATTTACCATTTTCTGTCTCCTCCTTGTCCCATCTCCTGTTAAAATCTATTCACACCCTTAAATCATATTTTTATCATCTCATCATTTACTGTACATGTGCTCCCACTATCTATGTATTTCCCATTTATATTTCATAATAGAAATACAATTCTCAAGATTAACAAATATCATCTTCCCTTAGAGGGAATGAAATAGTTTGACCATATTTAGTAGCAATTTTTTCTTTTCCCCATTTACCTTTTTATGCCTCTCTTGAGAACTGCATTTGACAATCAAATTTTCTATTGACTTCTGACCTTTTTATCAGGAAGGTCTGGAAATTCCTTATTTCATTGAATGTCCATCTCCTTGCCTGAAATATTATGATGAGCTATTCTGTGTAATTCATCCTTGGTTATAGTCTCAGCTCATTTGCCTTACAGAATATCGTATTCCAATTCCTTCGATCTTTTAATGTAGAAGCTGCCAAGTCCTGTATGACCCCTATTGTAGCTTATTGATATTTGAATGATTTCTTTATGGTTGCCTGTAGTAGTTTCTCCTTCACTTGATAGTTCTGGAATTTGGTTACAATATTCCTTCTTTTTAGTTTGGGATCCCTTTTAGGAGGTGAATGGTGGATTCTTTCAATGACTATTTTGCCCTCTGGATCTAGGACTTCTGGGTAGTTTTCCTTGATAATTTCTTGGAAGATATTGTCCAGGTTCTTTTTTCATCATGGCTTTCTGGTAGGTCAATAATTCTTAGATTTTCTCTTGTGCATCTCTTTTCCAGTTCAGTTGTTTTTCCAACTGGTTATTTTACATTTTCTTCTGTCTTTTCATTCTGCAGATTTTGTTTGACTTATTCTTGATGTCTCATAGAGTCATTAGCTTCTACTTGCCCAATTCTAATTTTTATCAGATTGTTTTCTTCAGTTAACTTTTGCATCTCCTTTTCCATCTGCCCAATTATTCCTTAGAAGGAATTATTTTCTCCAGTTACTTGTTTTTTACTTTCTTTTCCATTTGTCCAATTTTTGCAGTTAGGTTTTGTGCTTCCTTTTCCATTTGTCCAATTTTCCTTTTTAAAGAGCTGTTCTTTTCACTGAATTCTTTTTTCATGCTTTTAAAATCATTGGCCAGTTTTTCTTCTGTTTTCTTCTTCAGCTCTTCCATGAGTGCTCTTTTTGCATGCCACCAGTTCATAGTCCCTTCTGAAGTTGCAGGTGGGAGTATGATCTCAATACTAACCTTTTTGGCATTCCTGTTTTGGTCCTTTTCCCCATAGAAAAATTCTAGGTCTTTCCTTTCCTGCTTTGCTTCTCACTCATGATGATGATGCTTTGTGTATTGTGGCCTCTGGTTCTCTCATCTGGAAACTAAAGAACCTGGGGCTGAACTGTCTGGTGTGAGAAAGCAGAGGCCAGGTGAATTCTTTTGTGTGTGTGTGTGTGTGTGTGTGTGTGTGTGTGTGTGTGTGTCCTTGGATTAGCCATGGAGCTAGCTTTTTAAGTCTAGGGAAGTAGTGGTCTGGTCACAGGAGATCTCAGCTGAGCTAGAACAAAATCAGGCTCAGGGGTTGGTGATCCCAGCTGCCCTAGTGTCTTCCCATTTCCCCTGGAGTGCTGAGGCATGCCTGGGGTCCTGGTGTTGGTGATTGCAGGGCTCCACCCTCATGGAACTCTGAATCTCTTCCTGGTTTGCTGAGGTGGGGCTGTCTGGGACTGCTCTGGTTCTCCATCATAGTAAGAGGAATATTCCTTATCAATTCTCCTAGTCTCATGTACTACAAGATTGTGTTTGCCCCTTCTGCTGATCTCACTGATCCAGGATTTTTCTAGGGAAATATTTATGGTTCCTTCAAGGTCAACAAGGGGAAGGGGTGAGCATTTACCAATCACTCTGCCATTTTGACTCCAGAAGTTCAAGTAAGTGACTTACAGACATTTAGTCCGCGGACTAATAGTCTCAGGAGCAGCCGCTGCAGATACCTGGGGCTCCGTGGCTCTCACTCACTTGGTTTTGCTGGACTCCTGTCCTCGGCTGTTTTGCCTGAGGTTCCACTGCCTCAGATCATCCAGGGCTTTCCTGCTTGACCTGTCCATGGCAGGGACTGACTGCACTCTGTGCTGTGTGTTCCTCCACCCCTGTGGAATGGATCCTTCCCTTCAACCTTCCAGTCTGTCCTGGACTGTGAATCTGTCATGGTCTGTCTTCTATTGGATTCTACCCCTCCAAAATTTGGTCAGATTCTCTTTTTAGAGGTATCTGAAGGAGTCTGTTTAAGAGCTTAGGTGAGTAGTTGTTCTCACTCCACCATCTTGGCTCTACCCCCTGCCCCTGTATTTATTAAGAAAACTCCTCATGTATCCCCATTGCACACAATGCTTGTTTTCATCTTTAGTTGGATCGTTTTATGACATTTTTGAAATGTCCCTCTCTGTCTATACTTTTTATGTTTTTTAAAGCATTAATGTATGTTCTATTATTCCAAAGGACTTTTTATGCATCTATTTAGATTAATTGTGTGTTTTTGCATGTTCTTTCTTTAAATAGATTGATTTTGTTAATTATTTTTCTAGTTTTGAATCATTCTTACATCTTTGATATAAAGCTGACTTGGTCATAATTAATGATTTCTAGAATATAGTGGTGTAGTTTGTGTGACAAGATATTATTTTTAAAATGTGAATTGATAGGTATTAATGATATTGATTTATAGGTTTCCTTTACTCCATCTTTCCTTGGTTTAGTATTAAGACATATTTGGTTCACAAAAAGAGTCTGATAAAATACTTTCTGTCTCAGTGTTTTAAAATAATTTGCATGATGTTGGTAGCAATTTTTCTTCAAATATTTGATAGAATTATCCTTTGAATTCATCAGAACCAGGGTTTTTATATCTTTGGGAGTTTCTTTACAGCCACTTTCATTACTTTTTCTGAAACTGAATTACTTAAGGTTCACATTTAGTTTTTTGTTTGTGTAGATATTTTATGCTGTGTTTATATAGTTTCCACTGTTTCAGTGTCTCTTTTCACTATTTTATTCATTCTCCTGTTGAATTTCTTGTTGCAGGAATTAATTTCTTTTTATAGTTTCCTGTTGACCTAATTACAGTACATCACATATTCCTCTCTATAGTCTTCTGTTCCTTTCCCTTTTATTGCACTGTCTTATTCTATAATTTAGTTCCACAAAAAAACCAAAAACAAACAACCAAAAAAAAGCATTGATTCACCCATAGGCATCATGTTAAAAGTTAAAAGTGTTTCAGACCAGCTCCTCCATCATCATTTCTATAAAAGTTTGACTTTAACCCTTGACTTTTGCTATTGTCTTAGAAAATAATCACTTAATAGTCCCTCTGTTGTTGTTTTATTGTTTTTACTGTTATTTCAGATCCTATGGGTGTCTTTCTCTTTGTTGCATTTTTTTCTCTTTTTTCTCCTTCATGGTTTGCTATATGTGTTTATTATTTTTGGGTTATTGTCATTTCAAGTGTTTGCAAAACAAATAATTTGCTCATGTTTTGAGGTTTTTGTTTGTTTATTTGTTAGGAATTATTCACTTAACCTCCCTTTCATTGATTGATCTATCTTTTCACTGTTAACTAGGCTCAGGTTTATAAAGCATATTACCTCTAGTTTTATCTTAAACTCCTTTGCTCTTTATAATGCAATATAATATTCCTTTTTGTGATTTTGGTGGATGCAAAATAGACTTTTGTAATTTGAATTTCCTGTTTTATACGTGAAGATATTTCTCCTATTTAATTGAAGAATTTTGTGTTTTTCACTGTAATATTAAATTTAATCACCATGTCTTGGAATTTGCAGTACTGGTGTGTGTGTGTGTGTTTCCTGTAGGTGATCTATGAATTTTTTTGATTGACATTTGTTTTCTGTGTTCAGAAGTTATGAATAGTGTTCTTGTATTATTTCTTGCTTTATGGTGTTCAGATTTTTTGACTTATGTTTCCCTGGAAGAAAAAAATAATCCTTAAGTTGTCCCTATGTACCCTGTCTTAGAAATAAATATTTTGTTTATTTAGAGACCACATGTTCTTATAACTGGTCTTCTTCCAGGTTGCACTTCATTTCCATATATTTGCATTCCTAAACAATTATTCTCATTTTCATTTTTTGGGGAGAGACTTTAAACTGTAGATCCCAGTTTTTCTTTTTTTGCCAATTATTTTTGCTACTCAAACCATAATTTCATCTTTTACACTTAGTATTTCTCTCTTGAATCACTATAGAAAATCCTTTTGCAGTTCCATGTTCTCTTGAGAATACATCAGGGATGGATTTATTTTATCACCCTTATCATGGATAGATTTAGTATCCTTTGTCTTTCACTTCAGAGATATTTTGACAGGCATGGATGTCCTGAAAGTCATTGTCCCTTCTGTTTCTAACATCTTCCTTATAGGTTTATCAATTTATGGTCAAGATTTTAAATTAGACATTCTTGCTCCTGAAATCTTTAGTAGTTTTTATTCTTTTCACCCAATATTCTCTTACCACTCACCTCTGATATCTTTTTCTTTGATGGAAGATTCTCCAAGAATTCAGATTCCTCAAAACTCTCAGTTTTTTTCTCAATCAGGAATTCACTTTTCATTGACTTCAGCTCTTGTCCTAAGTTACTTCTAATGGAATAGAACTGGCCTCAGCTGGATGATAGTCACATTGCCTTATCTGTGATCCAGTCTCCTCAATCTCAAATAGTGACCTGCCTCAGTTTCCTGTTTTCTAGTTCTCTGGAAGAACACTACTGTAGCCCACCACTGCGCAGCCCCAAGCAGGGAAAGCTTCCCCTTTCTTGTACCACTCCCTCTTTCACATAGGGCAAGGGAAGCATGGTTGAATTCTGTTGTTGGTTAATGCAGAAAGATGGAGTGAGAGAAGGGGAAGGGAGAGGGGTGGTAGCTAGCAGAGAATGCAGCAGCAACCATGGAATTGCTGACCAGATACCAGAGTGTATAACCCTAAGTCCTACTGTAAAGGCTTGCAAGAGTCAGAGGGGTGGTAGGAGTCAGGATACTGAGTGATCAAGTTAGGGATCAGGCTTACTCTCCCCTGATGTTTATTTTTCAGCTTGTTACCTTATTCAGGTTACTGATGTCTTCATATGTGGAGAAAGCTGCGATAATTTTGCTCTTGTACATAATTCTTATTATAGACAGTTTTGAGTGGCCATGAGTAGTAGAGAAAATATCTAGCCCATTCCCTCTCAGGTTATATGACTTCAAAGTCTCCTTTAAGTGTTAAGAATGAGTTTCTTTATTCTGTTGACAGCATGTTTTTACTTTATTTTCTTCCATATGAGAGCATCTTATAAATTCCCATATACTTTTGCTTCATAATGTGACTGGCTTCTTTTTTTTCCTTTGGCAATGTATGGGGACTATAGAAGTAGTGAATAGATACAGTAACTTGAATTAGTCTCAAGAAACCGAGCTATCAATTGCATTCTTAACAGCAAATTAAAAAAAAATAAAATGCTACATGTGTCCTCTATATGAGGACCAGTTGTGCTGTTAATTTTGCTTCTACTGCTGTTACTGGAAACCAGAGCTAGTCATTAACAGGTTTTGGCAGCCAGATGAATGAAGATGATTGAGAGCCAAAATTATATAAGCAGTACCCACAGGATTCTTGATAGTATCAAGAATGGGAGGAGCATGCAATGTATTTTAATGTTTCAAATTAAAAATTCTTTGGCAAAGTAACCCTTTCCTGTCAAGAATCAGAGTATCTAGATAGCTTAAGAGAGTCTGTTCATACCCTTCTATGGAAGGAAGAACAGCTGTGATACATGAATGAATAGTCTGAATGGAGAAAAATGTCACGAGGGAAATGTGTGAGAGAATGTATAGACAGAAATATATATATTTAATTTGGAGAAAGAAAAGTAAGGTTCAAGCAGAAGTTGTTTAAAGTATTTGGGTGGTGATCCAAATATTTATCCAAAGGGAGCCCAACTTCAAAAGTTCAACGTGTGTAGAATCATCCAATCCAATCAAAACATTTACTTTGTGTCAGGCACTAAACTAGGGATTGGGAATACAGCTGGGTTGGGGGAGCAGTCCTTGCCCCCAAGGAGTTTATATTCTAAATAGGAAAAGAATATGTATACATATAAGTATATAAAAACTTTCTATAAATTTAAAAATCTCACAATTCTAACTTCTAGACAGGGATAGAAATATGTGACTTATTGCTTTCGTCATCGTCAGTCATCATCATCTCCACCCCCACCAGCAACAACAATTATTTCCTTGTTCCAGGTGCTATCCTAAGTTCTAGGGATACAAAAAAAGAGAAAAACATGATTCATAATCTCAGGGAGCTCACATTTTAGTGAGGGAGTTCGTCTTGAGTTGTTTTTCAGTCATATGTGAGTCTTTGTGAACCATTTTGGGATTTTCTTGACAGAGATACTGGAGAGGTTTACCGTTTTCTTCTCCCTCTCATTTTGTGGATGAAGAATTGAGGTAAATAGGTGTAACAGCAAACATAGGTTATTGGATTGTTTTTCCCAAAGGGAAGCAACTTTTAAGGGGTCAACAATTTTCTTTAATTTTACATTCACTAGCTCAGGGGAAAAAGCAGGACTCAATTGTCAGAGAAAATATTAGCAGAGGAAATGAAGAGAAATTAGCTTAAGATCAACAGACAGGGCTCTCACTGCCTGAATCAAAGCAATATTGATATACACTTTACATATACCACTGTATTGAGAGAGCCTTTACATTTGAGCAATTGGGGGTAGGGGGTCTGAACATAGGGCTACTCAGAGCCTCAACCAGATAATCCCAAGACCCTTCTCATAAATGAAAGCCATGAGGGTAGTGATGCCCTCTGGCTCTGAAAAGTTTATACATTCTCTGAGGACAGTTTTTGCTTTGGGGGCTTGCTTTTTGGAAGAAGGTTCGTGTACCAGATAAACTCTGGGTAGCCACTAAGGAGCCCCAAGACTGTGAAAACCCAGATGCTGGTGCTTCTCTCTCTGGTAACTATGTATGTATGTAATGGTCAGACAGTTGAATCTATATGTTGACCTGTGATGTATGTATTCCTCATGGTCAGACAGGAGCCCTGTCTGTTGGTCTTTATTTCTCTGCTTGTATTTTTTCTGTTGGTCAATGTGATTAAATAAGATTGTTGACCCCTCAAAAGTTGCTTTTCTTTTAGAAAAGCAGATCTAAGAACCTGTGCTAGCAGGGTATCGTAGATGTGTCAGGGTACTTGCTGCTACATATGGTGTAGTTGGGCAGGATCTGCAAACTAAAAGGAAATATGGGGGCTGGGATAATTGTTCATTGTTTCCCAGTTGTGGTGGCTGTTGTTCTGTGGAGCCATGAAACAGAAGCTGTGTGCTGACCTTGATGAGGTCAGAGCAAAAGTGGAGAGCAACCTGCATCAGGACTCAGGCAGGAGCCAAGAGAAGGAGGAAGCACAGAGTTAGGAATTCAACCCTAGGGCAAGATAAAGACCAAATTACAAGGCAGGAAAGTTGAGTGTGCTTTCTTGTAGCATTCTCCTGGAATGATTTGGGGCCCAGAAGATAGAGTTGTTTATGTGGGTGGGTGGAAGTGCCATGTATCCTCAAGGACCCCACCCTGTAGGCTTTGTTGCCTAGCCACCCCCTTGGAAATGGGGACTAGAGTAGTGTTAAGACTGGGACTTGGCTCATTAGAGCCTGCCCCTGAGAGTACCAGGAGGAAGCCTACAACACCAGTATGGGGAAAGGACACACTCCCCAAAAGGACTTTATTTGAGAATTTTTATTGTTTTGGATTGAGGAAGGAGGAGCTAGTTGCTCACTCCCCCCAAAATATTACATTATGTTATGTATATACCTTTGTTTTTGTTTAAGGCCATGTGACCTCTCTGGTAATGAGTTGTTATGTTATGGATTCTGCAAATGTGAAGTTCACAATGTATTTATTTTGTGGGAATTATGTCGTATTTACTCAAGAAATGTTAATGCTTATTCAGATACAAGTTGCCTATCTTACAGGCATGAAAGATCTTGAGGCTGAATGTAATGTAAACAACCAAAGGCAATGAGAGCTAAATATCTTCTTGACCCGTTAATAGGAACCAGATGAAGCCTACTAAAAGAAGCTTGATTAGGGAGGCTTGATTTGTAGGAAGGTCCACACCTTTTGTTAATTATTAATTGATGCCCTCTGGCTCTGAAAAGTATACATATATATGTATACACACATATATATATACATATATACATTGAGGTGAGGTTTTGCTTTGAGGGCTTACTCTTTGGAAGAAGGTTAATGTGCTGGATGAGACTCTGGGTAGTCATAAGGGTCCCCTCCCTCTCCCTCCCTCCCACTTTGAAAACCCAGATGTTGGTGCTTCTCTCTCTGGTGACTATGTATGTATGTATGTAGTAGTCAGACAGTTGCATCTGTCTATTGATCTGTGATGTGTATATCGCTTATGGTCGGACCATTAGAAGCCCTATCCCTGGGTCTTTATTACTCTGCTTGTATTTTTTCTTTTGGTGAATGTGATTAAAGAAGATTGTTGACCCTTCAAAAGTTATTTTCCTTTTAGAAAAGCAGATCTAAGAACCTGGGCTATCAGGCCATCCTGGGCATGCTAGAGTGCTTACTGCTATAGTCCCCAAAATAAAATACCAACTTAGGGTATATATACATTTCTCAGAGCCAGAAGGCACCACAACCCTCATGATTCAGTGCCTAATAAGAAATTAGTAAAAGATTTGAAAGTTTTCTACAAGCAAACCTCCCCTAAGCAAGCTTCCCTTAGTGGGCTCCACATGAGGCCTATTAATGGTTGGGGAAGATCTTAAATGCCATTAACATTACATTCAGCCTCAAGATCTTTTATGTCCATTATATAGGCAGCTTGTGTCTGGCTCTTAAGAAATAAGTACACCATAATTCTCACAAAATAAACACATCATGACTTCACATTTGCAAAATACAAAGCAACATAACTCATTAGCAGAGTGGCCACATGGCCTTAAACACAAAAGTATATAATATAACATAACATACCATAACATCATTCTTTGGGGGTCCAAATCTTTGAGGAGTGAGCAACCAGCACCTCCTTCTTAAATCCAAAACAAAAATGTCCAAATAAAGTCTTTACTAGAAGTGTGTCCTTCTTCCCACACTGCCATTGAAGTCTTCCATCCTGTCACTCTCAGGTGTAGGCATGTTTTAATGAGTGAAGTCCCAACACAAGCAAAAAAATCCAAATGAAATTCTCTTGGAGGTGTGTCCTTCTCTCTACACTTTCCAGTACCTGATTTCAGGTCCTGAGTTGCAGCTGGACAACAAAGCCAACAGGGTAGGTCCTCAGGGGTCCATGGCATTCCCTCTACCCACCATAGACAACTCCGCATCCCCTTTCCTCCCATCTGGAACCATTCCAGGGGAACATAGAAGAAAATCACACTCAGTGCCTTACTGAAAAAATTTTATCTTACCCTGGGACTGAATTCCAAGTTCTAAAGTTTATCTTCCTCCATCAGAAGCCAGGCAGCTCCTGACTTCTGCCTGAGTCCCAGTGGAGTCAGCTTTCCATCTTTGCTCTCACCGCTCCAGGGTTCACATGCAGGCAATTCTTCACTCCTAGTCCATGGCTCCATTCCAAGCTCACACTATTCCTGCCTGGGATTTGAATACAATACACTCTCAGGGAATTCACCCCTTTAGCACAGTCCAGAGCTGGGCTAATCCACTCAAGCCCTAGCTCTGTCCATCTCCACCTCCCACAGGCTTGTTTTACTTCCACAGCTGCTGCTCCAACATGTCTCCTCAGGAGTGCTAGTTGTGTAGGGAGGGGGAAAGAGAGATTTTCTCCAAGGGTCTCTGATCTGGGCAATTGTGAAAATACTCCCTTTACTACTATTTGCCTGTTTCCTCTCAGGCCACTGCTTCTCCTGGGGCTTCATAGAACCATAACCACCACAACTGGAAAACAATAGAAAATTATTCCAGTCCCACAAAACACCATACTTTCCTTTTAATCTGTGCATATCCTGCCAACTATGTCATATGCAATAACAAGCACTCTAGAACACCCAGGATGATCTGCTGGCACAGGTTCTTGGATCTGATTTTCTTAAAGGAAAGCAACTTTTAAGGAAAGCAACTTTAATCAAACACATATATCATTCACTTAGCCTGGGGAAAAAGTCAGCACTCTGAACTTCAGAGAAAATACAAACAGAAATTACAAGCAGAAATTTCAGAGAAAATACCATAAAAATCAACAGACAGGATTTCTGTCTGACCATAAGCAATCTATACATCACAGATCAACAGGCAAATTCAACTATCTAACCACTACACAAATACATAGATATCAGAAAGAGAAGCACCAACATCTAGGTTGTCACAGCCGGGGGGCTTCTTAATGGCTACCCAGAGTCTCATCTAACCAAGTCACATTAGCACTCTTACAGCGAGTGGGCCCCAAAGCAAAATGCTAAGAAAAAGCATCATAAGCCAAGTGTTTCAGTGCCTAATTACCAAAAGGTATGAAGGTCTTCAAGCAAGCAAATCTCCCCTAATCATGCTTCCCTTAATGGGCTCCACTTGAGGTCTATTAATGGGCAGGGAAGATCTTTAGTTCCCATTAACTCTACAATAGGGTTAAGTGACTTGTCCAGGGTCATATAGCTAGTAAGTGTCTGAGGATGGATTTGAACTCAGGAAGGGGAATTTATCACTCTATCCACTGGGTCATCTGGATGCCCCATGAGGATGTTGCTGTTTGTCCTTTGTTCTTGGAGACCATAACATAAAGGAGGTGATGCCATGACATGCGAGTAAATTGGAGTTAAGTGAAGGTAGAGTGTGTAAAGTCACAGCCTCACTTTCTCTTCCAGAGTTGTCTGGATCCAGTGGCCAGATATAGGATAAGACAACTGGAGATGCTCCAGGAAACAATGGGAAACTTTTCTTTCTTTCTTTTTCTTTCTTTCTTTCCTTCTCTTTCTTTCTTTCTTTCTTTCTTTCTTTCTTTCTTTCTTTCTTTCTTTCTTTCTTTCTTTCTTTCTTTCTTTCTTTCTTTCTTTCCTCCTTCCTTTGTTTTTCCTTCCTTCCTTCCTTCCTTCCTTCCTTCCTTCCTTCCTTCCTTCCTTCCTTCCTTCCTTCCTTCCTTCCTTCCTTCTTTCATTCCTTTCTTTCTTCATTCATTCATTCATCTATCTAATTTAATTTTTGACTAGATAAAAGACCATTCTCTGCTTCAGTTTTTATTAAGCCTTAATCACTGAATGTATATTGCCTGAGTCAAACTGAGCCCTATGAGGGAGACATTAGACAAAGAAATACACACACACACACACACACACACACACACAAGATAGATACAATGTGAATGGGAAGTAATCTCAGCATCGAGAAGCCTGGAAAAAGCTTCCTGGGGAAGGTATAATTTGAGCTGAATCTTGAACAAAACTAGGTAGAAATGAGAACAGAGAGCATTTTTTAGACAAGGGAGGAAATGGATTCAGTAAAAATCCATGGAATTGGGGGATGGAATATCATTAAGTCAAGTCAACGATCATTTATTAAGCACTTATTATTTTCGAGTCACTGTGCTAAGTGCTTGGGATAAAAAGAAGAAAATAATGTCCCTACTTTCAAGGAGTTCATAGTCTAATGGGACAAGGAATGGAAAGAGCTCCAACCAGCTGCATACAAAGAAGATATCTTTCTGCCTATCTGTCTGTGTGCATATGGAGACACACATACACACACATATATCCATATAGATATATCTATATATATATATCTGTATATACACTCACATACATAACATACATACATATAGAATATGTTAGAGACAATATTGGAGAGTATAACATTAAGGGGACGCAAGAAAAGTTCCTCACAGCAGGCGAGGTTTTAGCTGACTTGAAGGAAGTAAGGTGGTAGAAATAAGGGAGGATGGCATTCCAGGAATGGGGCACAGTCAATGAAAACAGTACAGTTGGGAAACTGAGTATTGATTGTGACAACTACCAAAGAGGCCTTTTTCACTGGATCATAGGATAGGGTATGTGAAGGGGAGTCAATTTTAAGAATACTGGAAAGATAGGAAGGGTGCAGGTTATGAAGGACTTTAAATCCAAACAGAATTTCAAATTTTATTGTAGAGGTAATAGGGAGCCACAAGAATTTACTAAATAGGACAGTGGCATGGTTTTAGGGAGATTGCTTTGATAGGTACAAGGAGGATGCAGGGCAGTTGGGAGAGATCTGAGGCAGAGAGGTGAACCTGGGGACTATTGGGATGGTCCAGGCACTAGGTGCTGAGGGTTTGTACTAGGAAGGATAGTAACAGAGACACTTGAAAAAGAGGCAGTGGAAATGATGACTTCTGTTTAGAACATTTTGAGTTTGAGATGACTAAAGGACTTAAATTTGAAATATCCAAGAGGCAGTTGGTGATGTGACACTAGGCAATAAAGACTTCTCAGGGCTGGATAATAAATAAATACAAGAATCATCTGCATAGAGATGATGATTGAATCCATGAGAATTGATGAGATCACCAAGTGAAAGCAGCATGAAAAGGCAATAATAATGGAGTATTTCTGCACTGGGCAGTTTCTTGAGAAAAAAGTCTATCCATGTTATCCATAGTTGATGCTTACCAAAATATAATACTGTTCCAGTAGATGAAATCAATTTAACCTTTCATATTAACAAGTAAACTTTGAGTAAAGTTGCCTAGCTGTAGTCCCTCAGAGAGAATTACTGTAACATCCCTCAACAGCCCTCTTCCTCCTAATGTAGTGTGAACTAAAACTGGGGCAATGAATTATGGCAAGAGATAAAAATATACTAGAAAATGATTTGGCTGAATCAATAGCTTGCAATAATAGCTAGCATTTATATAGCACTTGGGGCAGCTAGGTGGTGCAGTGGATGGGATGCTACTCCTGAAGTAAGAAAGATTCATGTTCCTGAGTTCAAGTCTGGCCTCAGATACTTACTAGCTCTGTGACCCTGGGCAAATCACTTAATCCTGTTGGCTTCAGTTTCCTCATCTGTAAAATGAGCTGGTGAAGGAAATGACAATCCATTCCAGTATCTTTGCCAAGAAAACCTCAAAGGGGATGACTGAGTCAGATATAACTGAAATGATTGAATAACAAAAAAATATAGCACTTATTATGTTTCAGGCACTGTGCTAAGTGCTTTACAATTATTATCTTCTTTCATTCTCACAAGAACCTTGAGAGCTAAGTGTTGTTATTATCCCTATTTTAAGGTATAAGAAATTGAGGCAGGCAGAGAATAAGTGACTTGTCCAAGGTCACATAGTTAAGTATCTTAGGTCAAATTTGAACTCAGGACTTCCTGACTCTAGATCCTGTGTTCTATTCATTATACTACCCAGCTGCCGCAGTGTAGTCTCACTGGGTGATAGTCTTGCTCCAGTTCTCTAATGTTAATTCATATAGTAACTCATATACTCTTCACTTTTAACAAACAACAAGGGTAGTTTGGTGTAATTGTAATTTAAGGTTAATGGTGGGAGGGGAAGAGTTAAAAATCTTCCCTTCACATTAATAAGCATTAATATCTTTTGTTAATTTCTATTGAGGCTCTAGACCAGAGGATCCTGCCCTTGGGCTCTGAAAAGTGTATAAATACCCTGAGGTGAGGTTTTACTTTGGGGCTTAGTTTTTGCAAGAAGGTTTGTGTGCCAGACGAGACTCTGGGAAGCACCTGAGGAGCCTCCCAGCTTTGAAAACCCAGATATGGCTGCTTCTCTCTCTGGTAACTATGTATGTATTTATTATGGTCAGACAGTTAGAAGCCCTGTCTGTTGATCTTTATTTCTCTGTTTGCATTTTTCTGAAGTTCAGGGTGCTGATGTTTGTCCCCTAAACTAAATCAATGGTATATGTGCCTGGTTAAAGTGATTGTTGACCCCTCAAAAGTTGCTTTCCTTTTAGAAAAGCAGATCAAAGAACCTGTGATTAGCAGACCCTCCTGTGTATGTCGGGGTGCTTGCTTTTACAGTTGGCTTCTCTCAAACAACTGGTTGAATATGGATTCCAACCGGAATTTGTAAACTGATGGAGGGAAGCAGCATAACCCACTATAAATGAAAATTGTAACTGAACACTTGAAGAGAGAAACCAGTCATTCTAGCCACAATGCATTCTCTAATGGTTGTACAACTTTAAACAATAATTACTCTAAAATGTGGAAAAATAGCTAACACTTTAAGGTGGCAGTACATATTTAATGATTTCCAGACGCCATGACAATGGTCCAAAGGGTTTGTGATAAAAACTCTTCATTGGAACTTTAGGCAGTAAAAAATTGTGCAATTGTCATGAATATAGTTTTCCTTTGTGATAACAGACATGTGTATGCTCAAATCATTATAAGGTTGTTGATGTTTTTTCTACAGTGATTTTAAACCATCATGATCAAGATTTTGGTGTTCATGGATTGATTACATCAAACTCTGATCTAAATACAACCAACATGTTTTTACAGTTTCTCAGTCGATCATCATTTTCCCCCCAAACTTCCACTTGGGTTCAACATTCAAACTGAAACCAGTTTCCAATGGATGGTCAAACAGCTGTTCATAAAGACCCTTCTTTGCATTCTGTAGACTGCACTACAGCAGCTCCCTTATGATCTTATGTGATCAAGATATTTCAAATGCTTGCATTTTAATGGTTCCATTTTCAAGCTGTTATGGACCATCATAAACATTCTGTCAAAACAAACTTTTTAATGTCTCTTATTGCAGTATCAGGGTCTCTTTTACCATTTAAAATTATCCACCATTTATACTATTCCTCTGCTATCTGGTGGATTTTAAAATCAACTTATTGGTAGCACTAATCAGTCACTTGGTAAAGTTTTCATGAGAATATAGCCAATGTATACCAGTGGTAGAAGAGCTGACAAGATTATTTCCTTACAAAGATTAGATTGCATATAAATATAGTTTAGAAGTGAAGCAATATATGCAATACAAACTTGAGTGCATTTGTCACTTAATACAGCACTTCTCAATAATCATTAGAAAAATAAAATTTTTACATTGGAACTAGCTATTAATTTTCGTCTATAAGTAAGGTTGCTAAAAGTGAAAAGTCATTTTCCATCTCTCAAGAAGAGAGATTATTAAAATCTCCTAATAATTTCTATTACATTTCTATTTTCTACTACATATTTGTGCAAGGAAGCATTTTCCTTTGATTCTTTTTTAAGTCAAGATACAGAAATAAATTGTAAATAAAATATGCAGAATAAGATTTAAGACGTGTTGAGTCAAATTTTGCAAAACTTTGTTCAAACGAAAAATCATCAAATCAAATTAAGCTGTTACATGATTATTATATTATATTTAACTTCTTCCAAGTTAAGAAAATGTTACTTATATTCAACAAAATATATAAAATGAAGAAATGCAATATGAAATCTTATAAATAATATTAAAAATATGAAATCTTGCTGGATTACTATTAATTCTTACAGAATGTCCCACATAAATAATTAATGATTATTTTATAATTTGTTTTGCAATTCTGTACTGTTTTCATTTTTGTAGGTAGAATAAATTTTAAATCTTATCATTATAATTTTATAATTTAAATTTGAAGCTTTGGGGGCAAAGGCTGTCACTTTAGTTACTGTAAGCACATAATGAATGAATCTAAAAGAATACTATAATATAGTAAATTATGCTGGGATTTTACAATGCATTTTGATGCTGTTGGAAAGGGTTGGTGGAACAAAAAATATGGTGAACCACTACTTGAAGATCTATGAAAGTACTTACAATCCATTTGCAGGTGAAGAAAGTAAAGTTCTAAAGCCTTAAGATGACCAAGATTGCATAGCCAGTAAAAGCCAGAGCCAGTACTTTTACCTAGATCTCCTGACTTCAAGTTACATTGTTTTCTAAGTCAATAAGTTACTTGACGTTTCCCTGTGCTTTATCAGCCTAATGGTGGAGAATCCTTCCCCTGGCTGACTATGGTGAGAATCAAATCAGGTAATGAATTTTCAAAAATGAAAATATTTTTAAAGAGCTCTCATATAAATTTAAGGTTTTCTATGATAATGAAAGAGAATGAGGAAGTAATGAACTATGATGGGGAGAAGAGTAAACAGATGTTCTTCAGCATATGCAGGGGGAGGGGAAAGAGCAACAGCTTGCAATGGGTGATTACATGGAGCATTTGTGTCTCAGTCTAACAAGCTGATCAAAAGGAACAGTGAAAATTACAGGATTAACATGAAAGGGATATCAACTCCATAAATGTTTGTTGATGGGAATAGTATTCACTGGGTTTGGTGCTGCTAGTGCTATCTCTGCATAATATTTTATATTTCTTGAAAGTCTTTGCACATTTATGATCATCTTACACACACACACACACACACACACACACACAAATCTGTGCATCCTGTAGAACAGCTATTACTATATCTCTTCTGCAGATTAAGTTTTCTGAAGCTAGAAAGTGGGAGATGAAGAAAAGTTATTTACTCTGATAAGTAATAGAACATTGGGGTAGCTGGTGGTACAGTGGACAGAGCGCCAAGACGGAAATCAAGAAGACCTCAATTCAGATCTGGCCTCAGACACTTATTAGCTGTAGGACCCTGAACAAGTCACTTAACCTCTGTTTGACTCAGGTTACTTATCTGTAAAATGGGAATAACAATAGTACCTACCTCCCAGAATTGCAAGGATAAAATGAAATAATAATTGTAAATTCTTAGCACAGAGTTTGGAACATACTAAGTGATATAGAAATGTTATGTATGAGGATGATGAGGATGATGATGGCAAAAAGGCAATGGACTTGGAAAATGATTTTATATTTGCCAAAGAAATTCAAAAATTCAACAATAACTTTCCAGAAGTCACTCATCCATTTATTCAGTAGGATTTATATGCAGGAAGTTATTCTAAGTGCTGAGGTTAAAAAGCAAAACAGATACAGTCTCTGTTCTCAAGGGGCTTATATTTTAATGTGTGGTAACAATACAAACAGATTAAATAAATATCATATGATTTGAGGAGTCAAGAAAGTTTTCTTGAAAATGTTCTTTGATGGTTAGAAGTTTGTAGTCTATGGTATTTTGTTAGCTTCAATATGATATCATGATATGCCACACAATACAATGTAACAAAACAAACATATCACAATGCACTATAATTTAATATAATTCACTACAATACAACACAACACACAACAAATCATTATGCTATACAATATTACTATAATGCAATATAATATACTACAATACAGTATAGCACATGTACAATATTCAATTAGCACCTACTGTGTGCATGTGCCCTTCACACAGTAAATCTGTAAGTGAAGACCAGCATGAGTGTTGTGATAACGGGCTGTAAATGGAACAAACAGGGTGTATATAATATAGTGTATGATATTGTGTGTACATTTAAGATACTGTCAAATCCTCTTAATCACTACCCTTATGTTAGAATCTTTGTTTGTCTTAGCTAGTGAAATGTCACTTCAACAAAAGCTAAAGAATTCTTCAAGATCCACATGCTAAGACAGCAGAAAATAGCAAAGTGTGGGAAATAAGTCATCTCCACAAGGAAAAGTCAGTAGAAACATATGGATTCTCAAATGCAATTGAAATAAGGTTTCTTTACAGACCAGATACTGTGGCTGATAACGGCGTCACAGGCCAGACAGAAGGTTCCTAAGGCCCCAGGCTTCATTTTTACTTCAGCTCTGCTGAAGACTTATTTTCAACATTATTTTGGTGATAACACTTGTTATACATCCTCTGCATCCTCAGCTGCTAAATCATCCTGCAATATACTCCATCCAGGAAATATAAAGGCCAGACATATTTCATCATTTCTTAAAATTTAGTGATTGTAAAACAACCATCTGTACATGTCTGAAAGCATATTTTTGTTTTGGTGGATATTTGATAATGTACAGACAATTCATTCCTTAATCCCTTTCCGCACGTGTGGAATGTATGTGGCCGCACACTTCTTGCCTTCAACTTTATGTCCTTTGGATTGTCTGTAAATGTCACTCACCTTAATCTTTCCTAAGTATGAAACAGCAACAGAATAATTATGTTAGGCTAACAAAGTGTGATTCTGATGGAAAATTGGTGTCTATTATTTTATTACAAATACTGTTTAAGTAGCGCTGTCAGTTTTTAGAGAAATATTTGGACATTCCAAAGAGTAACTTAATAGATGACTCTTTCCCTGGGAAGTTTCCCCTCAAAATAACTCTCATGGGTTCTTTTTAATGTAAGCATCTATTGTATACTGGTCAATAGCAAGGGGTCCATCATCTTTCCATTATCAAGTGGAGGAAAGAATAGGGTAAACAGTGAGTTCATAAATGAAATAATAATTGTAAAGTGGTCCACACAATGCTTGGCACATGTTGTTGTTCAGTCATTTTCAGTCATGTCTGACTGTTCATGGTACCACATAGGGTTTTCTTGGCAAAGATACTACTGTGACTTGCCACTTCATTCTCCAGCTCATTTTACAGGTAAGGAAACTGAGGCAAACAAGGTGAAATGACTTGCCCAGGGTCACACAACTAGTACAGCCAGATCGGAACTCAGGAAAATGAATTTTCCTGACTCCAGGCCCAATTTTGCAGTCACTGTACCATGTCCTCCCCCCAATTGTTCTGCTGGTACATAGCAAGTGCTATATACATGTATCATTTTCACTGTCTCCATTGTTTTTGTTACTGTTATATCTATGAACTCAGCTCTAGCCCTCTGACTCTATTGCTCGTATTCGGACCTTGTTCTTAAAGAAATTAATGACCTCAAAGGTTGTGATAGGAATGATATATACCAGGTTTCGTCTCCACCCCCTCCAGAAAGCAGGTGATGCCATAAACAATGACAAAGCCAGGACTTAGACTGACTTAACAGGAGTTGGGGGGTGGGGATGCAAGCTGTGCCTCTGTGGGGGTATAGGATGTGAAAAATGGTTGTGGTTTCATGATGTGTTGTGGTGGAACCATCTCAAAGAATTCAGAGGCAGACCACCTCTAATCCAAGTATAAACATTTATTGAGATTGCCATCTCTTATGAAGTAGGCTAAGTTCCAAGAGCAACCAACAACTTCAGAGAAAATAAGATGGATTTTTATAGGGTAAAGATCAATTACATAACAGAAATTTTAAATATTTAGAAAGAGGAGGGGTTTGTTAAGGGATTAGGTAATAGGGGAGGGGTCCTAGCTACAGTGGAACCGTGCATGTGATTACCAACAATGCATACAGAAATATCCACTTGGGGGGGTATGTATATATGGAGTGATATTATAATAGGCCTCTCCACATCACAGACAGTTTTTGTTATTACTGTGAAGGCACCTACTTAGGGAAAATCCCTTCTGTTGTTTCAGGGTGCACATCCTGCTTGGGCATCCAGATACTGCGACTTTCTGATTGGTTGAGTATTGTGGTCCTGTCTGAAACTAGGTGAATGTGATTGTGGTTGAGTACATGGACACACCTGCTGTTTCTGTGGGTATGATGAGGAAGGGGTTTGGGGGAAGTGCCTAGCTAGAGCTTGGGATCCCATCACGTGGATATGCTTGGTGTTCTTTGAGAAATATGAGTTCATGGACACACCTGTTCTAGTGAGCAGGGAGGGGAGGAGTGAGTGGCTAGGTAGGGGCAGTGAGCCTGCTGTTCAATGGGGCCTATAAAGAAGTTAGAATAATGGGGCTGAGGGCAGATTTATTAGAATTCTATCATCTCCCTAATGCAGCTTTCTGGTGTTCTCTTGTTATGTTTCTCTGGCTTAGTAGTCACCAAAGGGCATAAGAAGTCCTACACACATGGAGTTGGACCTGTTAAGACTTGGTAGATGCTCCAGGGTCACAGAATTTATCATAACTTTGCTCTGCTGCCTAGACTCACTGTAGAAGGAAATGGTGGAGAGTTAGTTAAATCAATTAGAGTCTTCACATAGGGGCTGACCTTTGTTCTTTTGGAGGTGACTGAGATAGGGACGCATTTATTCTTGTTCCCTACTGATGAATTTCCATTATAGCTGGTTCCCTTAAAGAGGTCTGCAAAGGAGGATATGAAGTTCCTGAAGGAAAAGAGATTTGATAAATTGGATTGGTCCTTGTTGTTCAGTTGCATTTGACTCTTTATGATCCCATTTGGGATTTTCTTCTATGGATATACCACTATGGATATACCATGACGGGGGCTGGTAGGCATCTCCCAGACATAATTATTCAACTGTGAGCTGATCAATGGGTGAAGATTAGCTTTGACTTTAGGAAATACTACTACAGTATCCCCCACTCTGAAAGTGATTTACAGTGCTAGGTGAACAGAGGAAAATGACCTGAGGGTGCTTTGGATGTGGCTCCTGAAATATCAGCTGATAAGAAAGAAACTGATGATCATCCAGTGGAAGTGCTAGAGAAACTTTATAGTGAAATTCAGCCCTAAGGCAAGAGGGACCCTTGTGTAATAGGGTAGGCAAGATGCTGCCTACATTGATTCTTGGGTAATGTTTCCTTGGCCTCAGCATCTTTGTTCCCTCAAAGAGCTCCATCTATCCTAGAAGACAGTTGATTCTTCCCTCCATTGGCAGGGAAGAATTCCCTCTTTTTCCCCTAGAATAGTTGTGACAACTATTCCCCAGCAAGGACTTGGGGAACCAAGGGATGTTATTGCTAGGAAGTGCTTTGCTTTTTAATGCCACAGGGAAGTGAAACTTGCTATGTAACTATAGTGAATTAATATTTGGAAGAAAGGAGATTCCCTAGCTGACTGGGTGGTTCCCTAGCTGACTGTGAAAGAAGGGGCATCCCCTCTTCAGAAGTGTTTGATGGACAAAGATTTAATATCATTCCCTTGATGTGACTCAGAGATCAAGAGGTTTTGGTCAGTGAGTCAGGGAATACTAAGTGGGTGGTACTATTGAGAGAGCTTTGGCATCAACTTAGATCCTGGGACAGGTTGCAATAGTAGAGACTTATGACCTCATAGCCACTTTATTACAGATGGCCTTCAAGTGTAATGAAGAATTGTTGGCTATGCTGGAAGTGCCATCATCTGTACTTGGTCCAGAGGTTCCTGGTCTAACTCCTGCTTCTCATCACTGCTTTCCATCAGGAGAAGAATCCATGACTGTCCTTGAGGTAGCATCAATTGCTCCCCTGTGAAATGCAAAGATTTGACATTACCCACCATACAGATCACATCATTGAAATCTTTCTAAATTGGGAAAAAGGCTTCAGATTTCTGGCTTTGATTCTCCTCTATGGTTTTCTCTTTCTCTTTTTTTCTTCAGTGGATTTTTTCCAGGTAGGGAAGGGCATTATTTTTCCTTTTTTCCTGGTCTATGCCCAGAGGATTGTCCAGCAAAAGTCCTAAAATTATTAAAATGGTAGGAGATTCTCTAAAAGATCTTTAGGACCATATCACCATGGAGTGGTACTATAGGACCATCATCTATCAGAGTTCTCTTCTCTTCCTAAAACATGAGTTGGGTCCAGAAAGACACTAAATCAGGATTTGATTGGCTTATATTGAGGGAGCAAGGTTTAAGCTGCACCTTTCTTGATGCAGCTTCCAGATAGTCTCTGACTATTCTGACATGGATTTCTGGTCACCTAAGACATTAAAGTTTCCATGATGAGGTCGATGTTATCCCTATTTGATGGATGCCACAATATAATATGAGCCATCATATCCCACCCTGCTGTGACAAATGAAAAACTCAAGACATAGAGTTGTGGATAATTAATAATCAATTGATTAGTTAGGTTAGATAATAATAATTATTATTATCATGCATTGACATATTAACTATAAATAATAATATCATAATGATGAATTGGTGGTCACCATTTCTCTTGGTAACCAAAGACAAAAACTAGGAAGGTCTGAAAACCTTAAATATTTGTTTTGGAAGGAAATGCTCCCATCAAGTGAAAATCAACCCTGATTGGTGAACATTTAATGAAGAGGGTGGGCAAAGAGTCTTCAGATGCTCCTGCTGAGAACATAGCTTGATTGTGAGACTTATTCACCTCCAGCAATCTGGACAGAAGAATCCATCTCCACCCAGATGAATCTTGTTGGTTTTCTCCATCATGAATTAGGTGATCCCAAATTCTAATGAAAGTTTACAAGGACATCGTTGCAAGAACTTGGATTCTATTCACCCCTCCTCCCATTCTGGATGTGTGGGGTCCAGCACAAGACTGAAGAGAATGTTTCCTGAGGGTTAGGGGTAATCTCATCCATCAGTCATGTCCTTCAGAGACTGAGTGACCTACAAGTGCTGAATCCTAAATGAGGAAAGAAAGAAATAGAAAAAAAAACAACTTAATCCAAATTGAATAACTGGTTGCTAATATTAATGGCAAAATGATCACTTCTCTCATTGCTGACCAGACTCAGTTCCATAAAGAAACAGGATGGGTCATGTCTATAGTATTTAAGAACAATTTTATCCTTGTTGTGTATGCTTGCAATGTTAGGGCTAAGTAAGCCTCCTTTTATTAACTGTTTAAAATCATCTTATTTTGTCCCAACATCAAACCTGAACTAACAGATTCATCTCCATAGATTTTGATATCTATAAGAAGAAGGATCTCTGGTAAAAGCAAAGAAGAAGAAAGAGAAGGAGAAGGGAAAGGAAAAGGAGAAGGGGAAGAAGAAGACAAAGGACAAGGAGGAGAAGAAAGAGGAGAAGATGAAGAAGAAGAAAGGAAGGAAAGAAGGGAGGAAGGAAGAAGAATAAGGGAAAGAAGGAGAAGAAGATGATGAAGAAGAAGGAAGGAAGTAAGGGAGGAAGGAAGAAGAATAAGGGAAAGAAGGAGAAGAAGAAAAGAAGAATAAGAAAGAAGGAAGGAAGGAGGGAAGGAAGGAGGGAAGGAAGGAGGGAAGGAAGGAAGGAAGAAAGGAAGGAAGGAAGGAAGGAAGGAAGGAAGGAAGGAAGGAAGGAAGGAAGGAAGGAAGGAAGGAAGGAAGGGAAGGAAGGAAGGAAGGAAGGAAGGAAGGAAGGAAGGAAGGAAGGAAGGAAGGAAGAAGAAGAAGCTAACCTAGCCTTATGCATTGGTGGAGTTGTTGGCTCTCTATTTGATGTGGGAGTGATACCATCACGGCCATATGTTCAAAGAATGGCATACTATAAAAGGGCATGGATTTGAAGATGGAGAACCTAAGTTCAAATCCTGACTCTTCTACAAAACCATTTGCTCTCTCTGAATTTTATCAACTGTAAATGAAGGAATTAGAATACAGGACCTCTACAATTTCTTCTAATTCTATAATCCTATTAAGATTCCCTCATTCATTCAGTGCAGGTTATCTTTTAATATACAATTCAATATTACTTTGGAATTAGCCAGGTACAGGCATTAAGTTTTAATATAAATGACTGATATACTTAATGCATGAAGCTATCATCCGACTTTTTAATACAAAGTAGCTATTGGTTTACTTTCTTGACAGCTAATGACAATTTTTAGTGGAGGGAGAAGTAAGGGATCAATTTTGGACCATGGAGTACTGCCTTTACAAGACAAAATCATAACCGAGCAATTTAGTGTATGTGGAATGTTTTTGGCAACCAGAGACACTATGAGGATTCTCAGTGTATGGAGGGCAGGAATCCTGGGGAGAATGAAAGGACAGAAATGTAAAGCACATGGCAGATGTTGTTAAAAAAAAAACAAATAACACTTGCTTTCGCTGAAAGAAGAGAAATAACAGAAATCCATATTGATTGATAAACTCAAGGCACTCAGGTTATCAGTGACTGGTTCCCTGTTGGTATTCCTTATAGAGGACCACCAGGTAACAGGCCACTGCAGACATGGAGGTAAAGTTGTCCCTGTGACACAGTAGTCTAATCACCTTCACCTCATGGGTGTTATCTCAATAAAGAGACTCATGGAAGGAGAGATACTCTTGGACCACCAAGGACACTGGCACATCTCATTTTGATGAAGCTGTTTCCTTATTCTTTTTCTCTCACTCTGCTTTGGCAGGATCATGGGATTGGTTTTAGGAAAAAGTACAACAAACTTTAGAACTGCTCACAGCTTGTGAGCTGTTTGTAGCTCTCACGAATTCAGAAGCACCAGTATAACTCTTGACGCAGTTCCTGCACCTGCTCCTTCCCCTTTCTTTTGGGTCAGTTTCACTGTTTACCCTGTTGTACTAACACATTTTCTCCTGCACAATTTTGTCTAGGCAGAGTAGGTGGAATGATCCTTTCTCATCCTTCCAGCACTCAAAAATATAATTTATGAATACACACAGAGACACAGAACGTTTGGAAACTTACATATCTAAAGAAGGCGTTGCTACAGTATGTAGACAAAATAAAGAATTGATATAATGGCCTCTGTTTCTCTGGAAAAAAAAAAAACAAACTAAAAATTTCTCCTTGTGCCATGTCCTAAAAAACCCAGTTCTCCTGTGTCATCTGGCCCTCCTCCGCAAAATTTCCCTGTATATATTTTGCATGTACTTTTATATGTGTACATGTTGCCTATTTTGAGAGAATGTGAAGTCCCAGAGGGCAAGGACTGTGCCATTTTTGTCATTATATCCCCAGTTTGTAGCCAAATACCTTTTGCATTGTCTTTATTCTATCTTTTAGTTATGTCTGACTCTTTTTGACCCTACATAGGGTTTTGTCGGCAAAGATACTGGCTGGTTTTCTATTTCCTTCTCCAGCTCACTTTACAGATAAGGAAAGTGAGACAAATAGAGGTAAGTGACTTGCTCAGGATCACACAGTTAGTATGTGAGGTCACATTTGAACTCAGGTCTTCTTGAGAGATCTAGCACTCTTATCCACTTTACAAGTAGTAGGTACTTAATATAAAAGGTTTCTTGCATCATAGCTTCAAATACTTGCCCCTTCGCAGAACCAGAACATTGTACAAGTAACAGCAACATTGTGCGATGGTCAACTTTGATAGACTTAGCTCTTCTCAGCAATACAATGATCCAAGACAATTCCAAAAGACTCACAATGGAAAATGCTATTTACATCCAGAGAAAGAACTGTGGAGTCTGACATGCAAATCAAAGCATACCACTTTCTCTCGTTTTTTTTTTTTGTTCTTTCTTATGGTTTTTCTCTTTTGTTCTGATTCTTCTTTCACAAAAAAATTAATATGGAAATACGTATAAATGTGATTGTACATATATAACCTATATCAGATTGCTGGCCATCTTGGGGAGAGGGGAAGAGAGAGAGGGAAGGAGAAAAAAACTGGAAATTATAATCTCATAGAAGTGGATGTTGCAAACTATTTTTATGTGTAATTGGAAAAAATAAAATGATATTAAATGGGGAAAAAGCAACAACAAAAACCTACCACTTGCCAGAAGAGGCTTAATTAAAGAGAGTCTTAAAACCATGATTTTAAATTTCTACTGTACATAGGGACTGGAGTGTCCAGTAATTCTTGATAGTGTTGTCCTCTGTTGTTCCTTCTTCACCATTGAAGAAAGCTTAATATATGGATGTTTGCAAAGATGTTTCAATGATTCTTCTGAAATTCTTCTCTTAAAAGTCACACATATGTGACATTCTGGTGCAGTAGAGAGAATAGTGTACTTGGAGTCAGAACACTATCAGAATCTCTGTGGACAAATCTCTTGCCCTCTCTGAGCTTCAGGCAGTTTTCTAAAATTATGATTTATAGATTTCTTGTGATCTGTCTTGGTGGACAGAATTTCTACACTGAAAACATGAGGTTACTTGATGGATTCACCCATAAATTTTTTGGTCTGTGCCATTGTGTGTCTTACTGTACTTTAATAAGCATACCTGTTAAAATATTGTGGGTTTGTGCCTTTTGTCCTTTGAAAGTGGCTTTCAATTTAAACTGTAGCATAAAGTAATGGATGAGGAATGTTAGGACATTTCATGTTTTCAAGTTGTTTCTGTAAGAAAAATCACCTGTTCCAAAAGATAATATACGTCATAAATCTGCATTAGGAAAAACAACAATTATTTGTTTGACTACACAGGAATGTGGTTTAAAATTCTGTGTGAATGTCCTTTCTGGAGTCTGCATGCAAAACCATTAGGTTGGAATTGTCAAGAAAACAATGAATGGTGAAGATATCAGCTTTGCTTGCTTATCGTTGGCACAACTGCCACCGATATTTTATTACATAGGAATAAAAAAATGAAAAAAATATTTAAGTGACAGATACAGATATCAGCCAGTACCTTGGCTGTTTTATAATAAGCACCCTTTAGATACTGATTTGACTCAGCCTGATGCATTGTAGTAGAATGAAGAATATTATCTTCAAGTTTGGAAAGTACCTTAGGGTGGGGTGGAGAGCAGTCATGTACTTTTGGGCTGTGATTCAGGTTGAGGCAAGGAAGTGGAAATCCCAGAAAGACAGTTGGCATATGTTTTTTCTCCTTAGTCATATCATATATTAATAGCTTGTTTCTGTATCTTCACAAGTATGTGCTCATGCTGTGCTACAATTAAGTTCTCTATCTTCCTACCTCTCTCTTTTAATATATGTTATATGCAGCTAATTAGACATTTCATATGTTGTTTCCATCCTCTTTTGTGCTTCTTTAAACATACATATGAACCTTCCCATTCTGTACATATACATATTGTTATTCTGTACTAGAGCAACCATGTGACTTTATGGGACTGGATGAAAGAGTATCCACAGTTTTGTTGCCTTTGGGCTTGGTTCCAAATTGTGTTCCAGGATGGTTGGACTGGTTCACTACTTCACCAACAATTTATTAGTGTGCCTATTTTCCCCTCCTTCCCTCCAGCATTTCTCATTTCTGATGGATATGTGGTGCTACCTCAGAGTAGTTTTAGTTTTTTTTTCTCTAATCGATAAAGATTTAGAACATTTTTTTCATATAGCTATAGATATCTTTGATTTTTTCTTCTGAAAACTGACTGTTTATATCCTAATCACTTGGGAAATGATTTTTGTTTTTATACATTTGACTCTGATCTTTATTCAGTACATAATTGAGAAATGAGGACTTTATCAGAGAAATTTTGATGTAAACATTTTTGATACTACTTCATTGTCTATGGTATTTAAGCAAAATGTAGTTTCCCTGGTTTTCTCTTTTAATTAGGTCTATTTTTGCTTTTGTTTCATCTGAGATCATATTTGCTATCCCTGTCTTTTTTATTTCAGCTGAATCATATTAGATTCTGTTCCAACCCTTTCCTTTAACTCTGTGTGCCAGGTCTAGAGGCCTGTATTGGGCTACCCGAGTCTTTCTTACCTCACCTCCGAGGTCTTCGGTTGGCCAAAACCGGATGCACATATGAGAGAAAGGACGTTCCAGAGTCGAACAAGGGTTGAGCTTTATTTCAGGGTCTAGTTACAAGTGCAGGGGGGTCTTCCTTAGGAGGAAGAGGGGGAGATTTCCTAAGGAGGCTAGGATCTTAAGGGCTTGGAAATAGAAGTACAAGCGGGGAGAGAGGGGGAGGGGAGAGAGAAGAGAAGAAAGCGGAGCCTACTGTCCTCTTGGCTCCTTATGTGCTAAGAGAGCTTTCAGGCTTCCTCAATCCTACTTAACCTTCAGCCACACAGTTTGCATCTAAATACCGTGCTGTTAGATAACTAGGTGTGCTCCAATCCGGGACCATCTCGAGGGCAGGGAGACTCCACCCATCACGTATCTCCCGGGGAGAGGCGGAAATACCCGAGCTAGCCGAGCTAGCTCAGTCTGACCTTCTCGAATCCCCGCTGTTCATGGAGGGCCTCGTAAGACTCTAAGATTTAGAAGTCCCACTTTTACCCGTCCGAGACCGTCCACACGGAATTGAGCTTCCAATCCCAACATCTGTGTATGTCTTTCTGTTTCGAGGATGTCTCTCATAAGCAACATATTATTGAATTCTGATTCCTAATCTATTCTGCTATCCATTTCTGTTTTATGAATAAGCTCATCTCATTCATCATCACAGTTATGATTAATAACTGTGTATTTCCCTTCATCCTATTTTCTTCTATTTCTTTTCTCTCTTTCTATTCTGTCCCTCCTCAAAAGTCTATTTTACTTCTAATCACTCCCTCTTTTAAAATCTATTACTTTCTCCATCCTTCCTTATATATATCTCATCCTCTTCCCCTTCTATTTCCTAACTGGGTAAGATATATTTCTATAGTCTTCTATGTGTATACATAAATACACACATATAGGTGTATGTGTGGATGCATGCATGCATGCATGTATATATTCTTTCCACTTTGAACCAGTTCCTATTGGGAATAAGGTTTGAACATTGTTCACTATCCACCCCCACCATTTTTCCTTCACTATAAAAACTTTCTTGTGCACCTCGTTTTTAAACTTTAATTTATCCATTTTTAGTTTTCAACATTCATTTTCACAAGATTTTGAGTTCCAAATTTTCTCTCCATCTCTCCCCTCCCCTACCACAAGACACCATGCATTCTAATTACCCCTTCCTCCAATATACCCTCTTTTCTATTACACCCTTCCCCATCTTCTCTCTTTTCTTATAGGGCAAGATAGATTTCTATACCCCATTACCTGTTCTTTTTATTTCCCAGTTGCATGCAAAACCAATTCTCAACATTCATTCCTAAAACTTTGAGTTCCAACTTCTCTCCCTTCCTCCCTCCTACCCCCATTGAGAAGACAAATAATTCACCATAGACCATACCTGAGTAGTCACGCAAAAACTTCCATGATAGTCATGTTGTGAAAGACTAGCTGTATTTCCCTCCATCCTATCTTGCCCCTCCATTGATTCCATTCTCTCTTTAGAACTTGTCCCTTCTCAAAGTGCCTACTTCTAATTACCCACACCCCCATTTGCCCTTCATTCTATCATTCCCCCTTTTTCCCTCTCACCTCCCCTTTCCCCTCCATTGAAAAAATTTTTCTTGTTTCTTTTGTGAGACATAATTTGCCCCATTGCATTTCTCCCTTTCTATTCCCAATATATTCCTCTCTCACCCCTTAATTTCATTTTTTTAGATATTATCCCTTCCTATTCAACTTACTCTGTGCCCTCTGTCTATACATATACATATATATATGTATATATACATATGTGTGTATATGTGTGTGTATGTGTATACATATATATGTATACACACACACACACACACACACACACACACACACACACACACACACACACACATATATATATACAATCCCTCCAACTACCCAAATACTGAGAAGAGTTTTAAGAGTAACAAATATTATCATTCCATGTAGGAATGTAAACAGTTCAACTTTAGTAACTCCCTTATGATTTCTCTTTCCTATTTACCTTTTTTTCATGCTTCTCTTGATTCTTGTGTTTGAAAGTCAAATTTTCTATTCCGCTCTGGTCTTTTCATCAAGAATGCTTGAAAGTCCTCTATTTCATTGAATGACCGTTTTTCCCCCTGAAGTATTATACTAAGTTTTTCTGAGTAGGTGATTCTTGGTTTTCATCCTAGTTCCTTGGACTTCATGGAATATGATATTCCATGCCCTTCGATCCCTTAATGTAGAAGCTGCTAGATCTTGTGCTATCCTGCTTGTATTTCTACAATACTCAAATTGTTTATTTCTGGCTGCTTGCAACATTTTCTCCTTGAACTGGGAACTCTGGAATTTGACTACAATATTCCTAGGTGTTATTCTTTTGGTATCTCTTTCAGGAGGTGACTGGTGGATTCTTTCAATATTTACTTTACCCCCTGGTTCTAGAACATCAGGGCAGATTTCCTTGATAATTTCATGAAAGTTGATGTCTACATTCTTTTTTTGATCATGGCTTTCAAGTAGTCCCATAATTTTTTACATTGTCTCTCCTGGATCTATTTTCCAGGTCAATTATTTTTCCAATGAGATACTTCACATTGTCTTCTATTTTTTCATTCTTTTGTTTTTGTTTTGTTATTTTTTTTTGGTTTCTCATAAAGTCATTAGCTTCCATCTGTTCCATTCTAATTTTTAAAGAACTATTTTTTTTTCAGTGAGCTTTTCAACCTCCTTTTCCATTTGAGTAATTCTGCATTTTAAAACATTCTTCTCCTCATTGGCTTTAGGACCTCTTTTGCCATTTGAGCTAATCTATTGTTTAAAAGTGTTATTTTCTTCATCATTTTTGGGGGGTTTCCTGTAGCAAGTTGTTACCTCCCTTTTCATGATTTTCTTGCATCACTCTCATTTTTCTTCCCAGTTTTTCCTCCACTTCTCTTACTTGATTTTCAAAATTCTTTTTGAGCTCTTCCATGTCCTGAGACCATTGCATATTTATTTTGGAGGTTTTGGATGCAAATGTCTTGACTTTTATGTCTTCCTCTGATGGTATGCATTGTTCTTACTCATCTGAAAGGATGAAAGAAAATACCTGTTCACAATAAAGATAATCTCCTATAGTCTTATTTTTTCTCCTTTTGGGGACATTTTCTCAGCCAGTTATTTGACTTTTGAGCCCTTTGTCAAATGGAGGATATGCTCTGGGGACCTGTAAGTTCTGAGTTCCTCCAAAGTGGAGCAATCAAGGGAGAGGGGTTTACTCCTCTCCTGGCCTGCAATCTAGTCTGGGAGCAATCATGTTTTTCTGCACAGGATCTGTGAGTAGCATTCCTTCTCCAGAGCCTCCACCACCTCCACCAGACCAGGCTCCTCCTCACCCCAAGACTGTCACTCAGGGCTGAGATCCAGCTCAGCTTCTCAATTCCCCCAGGGTCTTTAGGCTGACCACTCCAAAAATGGATATTGCCACCACCTGGGGCAGGGGATAAGGCAGGACCCTGCTTCCTTCTCAACCAGATGAAAGAGTTTTCTCACTGACCTTTGAAGCTGTCTTTGTCTTTTGTGGTTTGAGAAATCTGGAAACTGCAACTGCTGCCCATGATTCCACACCCTGAAGCCTGTTCCAGCCCTGTCCCTGCTGAACTCCACACAGCCAAGGCTAGGCTGTGCTCTGTTCTGAGCCTGGTGCAATAGACCTTTCCTGTCAGTCTTCTAGGATGCCTTGAGCTGGAAATATCTTTCACTCTGTCATTTTGTGGCTTCTGTAGCTCTAGAATTTGTTTAGAGTTATTTTTTATAGGTATTTTATGGACTATGAGAGGAGAGTTACAGAAGGTCCATCTTTCTACTCCACCATCTTCCTTTCACATCCACCCCTATGCACCTCTTTTATGTGAGGAAAACATCCTTGTTCTCTCTCCCTTCCCCCTTCTCTCAGTACCCCCTCTTTCTCAGACCTTCTTTGTTTCTGACGATCATTTCAACAAAATTGCCTCACATCTATATCTAAACACACATCCTATGTCTATGTAAACCCCTTTTAACTGTCCTTCTAATGATAAAGTTCTTCAAAGTTACATGTGTCATCTTCCCATGTAAACAATTTAACCTAATTGAGACCATAATGATTACTCTTTCACACGTACTTTTTTATGCTTTTCTTGAGTCTTGTTTGAATGTGAAATTTTCTATTCAGTTCTGGTCTTTTCATCAGTAATACTTGAAAATCTTCTATTTTATTAAATATTCATTTCCTCTCTTGAAGGATTATACTTAGTCTTGTTGGTAGGGTATTCTTGTTTAAAATCTTAGGCCCCTTGCCTTCTAGAATATCATATTCCAAGCCTTCCATTGCTTTAATGTAGAAACCACTAAATCTTGTGTAATTGTGACTGTAGCTCCATGATATTTGAATTGTTTATTTTTGGCCACTTGAAGTATATTCTCTTTTTCCTGTGGACTCTTGAATTTCACTATAATATTCCTGATAGTTATATTCCTGAGAGTTTTTATTTTTGATCTCTTTCAGGAGTTGATTGGTGGATTCTTTCCTTTTTAATTTTATCCCATTTTTCTAAAATATTGGGCAATTTTCCTTTATAAATTTATTGAAACATGATATCTAGGTTCTTTCTTTGTGGTTTTCAGGAAGTCCACTACTTCTTAAATTGTCTCTCCTCAATATAATTTTTCAGATCCATTATTTTTCCAATAATAATAGTTTACATTTTCTATTGAAATAACTAGGTGGTTCAGTGGCTACAATACTGGATTTGCAATCAAGAAGACTTACCTTCATGAGTTCAAATCCAGTCTCAGACACTGACTAACTGTGTGACTCTAGGCAAGTCACTGAAACCTGTTTTTCTGTTTCCTCACCTGTAAAATGAGCTGGAGAAGGAAATGGCAAACCACTTCAGTGTTTTTGCCAAGGAAATCCCAAATAGGGTCACAAAGAGTTGGACATGATTGAACAACAGTAAAAGTTTTCTGTTAGACTTTTTGTTGGATGTCGAATCTACATACATTCTGTCCTTGGCTTATGATTTAGATACTTTTTCAGCTGTTCCCAAGATACTGTTAGAATTCTGATGGAAAGATAGATAATCCTAAGTCTTCTGATTATTTTCAAGCACACAAGATCTTACTTTGGTCAAGAAGAGAGTGTATAAAATGAACAATATTGAGTCTTGGGGCTTTCTTCCCCTTTCCTCAATAGATTCCTTCAAAGAAGTACAGCTGGAATGCTTTCTCCTCTCTTGTCAAACACTTGAAACTCAGAGATATGCACCAAGAGAAGGAGAGAGCATTCCCCCCTCACTCTCTTCTTGCTTTTGATCAGAGAAGGACCTTATGAACTCTGGATATCTGGATGATGAACTTTTTTGGCTGGCATCATAGCAACATTTCTAAGAAAGCAGTAGCTAACAGTTGTATCTGCAGCAAGAATTGAGGAAAGATTGGATGACATAGAAAAAGCTAGATTCAAAATTGTGCAAGGAGTCCAAAAGATCAACTACCCAATATTTATAGGTAATTTTCTGAGTACTAAACAAAGAGTAGGATAGGACTTCAGGCGGGCAAGAACTGTGCCTTACTCCTTTGCTATATATATTTTCTAAGCTTGAGCCCACTCTCCCACAAACTCTTTATGTATTGGTGAGAGATTGTGTCGTAGACTTTGGATGATGTTTTGTACCAACTATACTAGCAGAGTAAATGCTTGTCTCTAAAAGTTAACTATTTGCCTAATTAGTGAATATTAATTGATAATCATGGAGTGGTGGGGGAGAAAGTACATCACTGGGGACTCATAGGCTACAGTAATATCATCCTTACTTGTACATCCTCTCAAAGGTACTCCTAGGTCAATGAGACAAGGTATAGCAACCAATCTCTGGATATCCAGCCTACCACGGGAAATTGGGGGTTGGGGATAGCACTCCAAGATCATGTACACATGAATTTAATTTAAATGAGACATACCTGACATACTCAATAAAATGATCCCTCCATAAGAATCAGCACCAGAGTAAATCTTAGAATCCATCATCATTTACAAATGTCCTCAGGCACTTGGGGTCCAGTACTGTTTGAACTGAACTTGAGGGTTTTTAAAAAATTTTGTTTGTTTGTTTGTTTGCTAGACCAGTTTGCTACATATGAAACCTATTGCCCATTTGGGGGACTGACAACTTTCCTACTGCTCCTTTCAAAGCAATTCCCAAGAAAACTAGGGTAGATTATCTATGCGCCATATGTGCTGTTAAAATAGAGTTGTCGATGTACTAATCAAGTGGTTTCCATGAGAAACATGAGGCTTTAAAAATATGAAAAATTCTCCTAATTGTGGTAGGAGCTCTAAATAGTAAAACTACATTTCAAACTGTCTTTTCTTTTTAAAAATGTATACCATGTGGCATATCAAATGTCTTGTTGTAGAAACACAGGTGCTGTAAAAGCCATTACATAAGTTGGCTTGGAATTGGGGGAAAAAATGCAAGTTCTTTCACTTTCCTTGAGAAACCTTGCAAATCATTGCTGGGTTTAGAAGAAAGATGCTTTGTGTTCTTTCAAGACTGTGTGAGTGTGGGGGTAGCAGCATGCACTTTCTGTGCCCTTTTGCCATGGCAGATTGCTGGGAAGCGATGAGAAGCACACACTGCCCTCCCTGTACAAAATGGAATTAGCTAAGGAGCATCCTTATTTTAGGCACAGCCTCCAGGATAATTGAATCTGTTTCTTTTTTCCCTTTCCAGGAAGATGACTGATATGGAGAAATTAACATGGCATTCTGCTTCTTTTGAGTGCACCTGGCATCCAAAGCCAGCTGGTTGGGCTTTGAAAGTGGTTATTTTACAAGGGAGGAAATTTTTATAATTTATTCAATTCCTCTAGGTGATTACATGCTATGGTTCCTTAGGACCTGGATGAAATCTACTGGTAATTTAGGAGTAAATTATTGAGGTCCTAACTATGCACTATTAGACCATTTATTATTCCTTACTATATTTTGTCTATTTGCTTTTATTTCTATGTAACCATTATCTGTGTGTATGTGTATGTGTGTATACATATATGTATGTATAAATATATGTATACATATGTGTGTATACACATGGACACAGTGTCCCAAAAGTCTTAGCGCAAGTTTCTGCTTTAATAGCTTAAAATCTCTTGGGACATGAAATAACATTGATAGCAATACTAATGATAATATTAGAAGAAGCTAGATGGTTCAGTGGAAACAGGACTAGAGTGGGCTTAAAATTCACAAATCCTGAGTTCAAATCCTATCTCAAGCACTTATTAACTGCGTAACACTGGGCAAGTCACACAACCTCTATTTGCCTCAGGTCCCTCAACTGTGAAATGAAGATAAAAATAGCAACCACCACTCAGGGGTGTTGCAAGGATCAGATGAAATGATATTGGTGAAGGGCTTAGGATAGTGTGTGGTGCATAGTAGGAGCTTAATAAATCGTTCCTTCCCTCCTCTCTTCTTTCCTTCCTACCTTTTTTCTTCCTTCCTTCCTTCTCTCCTTCCTATATCATTTTTATTTCCCAGAAGATTCCCCTCCAAGAGAAATATCCTATGTAACAGAATAAAAAAGAAAGGGAAAAATACATGTTCAACAAAATTAATCTATACAACAACAACAATCTGTAAAACAATCAAATTTGATATTATGTACTGTGTTCCACATCTCATTATCAGAAATATTGTTTACAGCATGGCTCTATCGGAGCATAAATGTTTCTGGATAGAACACTGCTTATTGAGTATACACTTGAAAAGCAATAGCATGTGTATGTATATACATATGCATGTATATATGTACCTATTATCATATTATTATAATTATCTATAACATGTTATACATAGTATTATATATTACTTCATCGGTAGAACTACAATAATTCACATTTATGTCCTGCTTTAAGGTATACAAAATATATACATTATCCCATTTGGTCTTTGAAATGACAATGACATAGGTTTTGTTATCATCCCCATTTTACAGAGTAATGTGGTTAACTCGGATTATGAAATTTGCATATTATCCACAAAACCAGTCATTTATGCTGTGTTTATGTTTCTTTACTTTCGATTTTTTTTAAAAAAATAACTATGTAAGGAAAGAAAAAGATCTGTATAGTTGAAGGTCAAAGGGAATACGAATAAGCATTGAAATGAAAAGGGAGACCATTTCAAGGGCAAAGAAACATCCTATGTCTTTCGAAGAATATAAAACTTGAAGAGCTTAATTCTATATGAAAAGGAAAGCAAAGATCATGAAACAACCCGCCTTCCAATCATCCTTTTATCCCCTCAACCATCCCCCACCATGACCACAAACTACTACTTTCTTTTTTCTGAGTCACTGATTTACATAAAATCTCAAAAGGAACTTGGAAATATAAGTCTTTAGTCACCAAAAATAAGGGTAAGAGTTCTCATTAAAGTAACCATTTTCTAAACTAAGAAGAATTATAAATCAAGAGAGTCTATAAGCTACTTTTCTCCTTCCTGTGGGTGACAAACAGTATTGCTAATGCACTCAGGCAGTCAAAGAGGAGAGGTTTCTTTCTCCTGAGGAGTTATGACTTATAAATAACCAAAGAATGGTAAGATAATCTATGTAATCAGGTAGCAAATGCTGTAGTAGATGTAGGTTCTTTAGAAATTTGTAGAAGGGGGAGCCCATTATGGATGGAGTGGCTGAGAATAGAAATTCAACACTTTTAAGGAACCCATTGTACTATTTACTAATTAATGAATGAAGTTAGTGTTTTAGGCATTATACTTTTTTTTTTTAAAAGAAGATAGCTTCCTATCCCAACAGTAAAGGTACTTCTAATCTAATGGGAGTGGGATAAGATATGTTTACACATAATTATGATAAAAAGTAGATTATGACAGAGGCAAAAGAGATTTCCAGACAAATACTCTAAGAGAAAAATGAGTAGAAATTGAGAAAGGATTCCTTGAAGCAAGTTTCTCTGATAAAGGTTTCATTTTCCACATATATAAGGAAGTGATTCAAGTTTATAAGAATAAGAACCATTCTGTAGTTGATAAATGGTCAAAGTATATGAATAAACAGTTCCATAGCCATACAAAATATACTCTAAATCACTAAGAATTAGATTAATCATTTATTGATTGAGTAATGTGAATATATTAAAAAAAATGATGACTTGTCACCATGGGAATCCATCTACTAAGTATTTACTTTATAGAACTAGAGAAAATAATAACTATTTATCTGGAGGGACAAAATTCTAGTGACCTAAAGGGAAATAATGAAGAAAAGTTGGAAGAAAGGGGAGGCAACATCAGATATACAACCATACTATATACTATAAAATGGTAGTCTTCAGAAAAATTTAAAATGGATTAAAATTTTTTAGAAGCTGATAAACACAAAAGATAGACAAGACACTAAGAAAAGACAAGACAGACAAAAGATAGATAGACAAATAGATAGACAAGATCCAGAAGAAAACTTAACTACGTAATGTTTGATAAATCAAAGGGTATCAACTACTGGGATTTAGACTCTCTTTTCAACAAGAACTATTAGGAGAATTGGAAAGCTATACGGTAAAATCAATTTAAGACCAAAATGTTGCACCAATAAGCTACAATAAGCTGCAAGTTAATACACACAGGAAACATAAAAAGGCTATACCATAAAAAAGTTAGAGAGAAGGAGAGGTGAGAATTTTATAACTATGACTACAGGCAGAATATATAACTAACCCTGGGATACTGAAATGAAATTCAGATTGTTCCCCAAAGTCTTAGTGCAGTTTTAAGCCTTAATAGCTTAAAACAGCACTAAGACTTTTGGAACATATATGGAAGATAAAATTGATTACATAATTTTGAAAAGGTTTTGCACAAGTTTTTAATACATTACAACAATGGGAACAGAACTATCTTATTATCTTGGAATTAATATCAAAAGGAAAACAGTTAACTGAGAAAAATTTTTGTAACAAATTTTTCTTATAAAGTTTTCATATCCAATATATACAGGAAACTAATGTAAATATATAAGAATAATAACTATTTCCTAGGGGATATGTGGTCACAAGATAGGAATAGGGAATTCTCAGAAGAAACGTAATCTGCTAAGAACCATGTGAAAATTTGTGCCAAATCATTAATAAGAGAAATTCAAATTTAAACAATTCTGAAATTCTATCACGTACCCATTTTAGACTGGCAACAATGACCCATAAAGAGACACATTAATAGATGGTGCTGTGACTTTCTCCAACCATTTTGAAAAGGCATTTGAATTTAACTCCCTAAGTCATTAAACTGTGTCTACTCTTCAACCTAGTAGTAACATTGACAGATATATACCAAACAGAGTTAAAAAGAGAGAAAGGATTTATGCACAAGCATATTCGTAGTGCAATGATTTGTTGTTATAGCAAAGAATTGGAACATGTGGATGTTCATCATTTGGGGAATGATTGTACAGATCCATGTCTTTGTACGTAATGGGATTCTATGTGATTGATAAATGGTTATTGACTGACTGTCTGGAATATTATTTAGTCATAGAAATGAGAAATATTATGAATTCAGAGAAACTTGTAAAGACTTGTATAAAGTGTTGAAGAGTAAACACTCTTCAACTAGGTAAGTAGGTAAACAATTTGCACAAAAACTGCAATAATGTAAAAGAAAACAACTTTCAAAGATCAAGACCAACAAACACATAGCCGTCAATCACGACTTCATTAAATAGGTTGATGATGAAACATATCTTCTTCTTCTTGGCAGGGAAGTGGTGGACTAGAGACACTAAATGAGACACAGTTTTCAAACATGGTCAATCTTTTGAAGTGTTTTTTTATGACAATTATCTGGAGAGTTTCTGTTAGAGCAAGGGTGAGAATGAGTCATTAGTTACAGAGATAAATAAAGATGAAAGAAAAGAGCATCAGTAAAACATTTTAAAAATTGATAAGAAAGTTCAGAATGATACACAAGTAAGATAATTTTGTTGCTATTGTAGTAAATTCAACATGTACTTCTTTTTAAAAGAAAGTATAAGTAGTAAAAGTTCCATTTCATTTGTTATCCCCTCTTTTTTGTTCTTTTTTACTGTACACTGAAATGTCTGTGTTTATTAAGTGTTGTTAAATTCATAAGAAAAAAGAATGTTCATATTAAAAAAAACCATTTATTAGTGAATTAGTGAATACTCTGAGCTTCTGAGAGAGTTAATGTAACTTTCCAAGGTCTTGAATTTACAACTCAAAGAGCAATTTAGTTAGAAGGAGTTTCCAGCTCACTACATAAACCTTTATCCTATTTGAGAGGTATTCTTACTTCATATGAATTGCCATAGATATCACAGGATGAGTCACTTTAAATATAATATGAACATGAATCACTTCCAGTAAAAAATACAATTTTTTTTTTTACTTTCACAACAGTTACATTTCCAATGTCTATTATGTAAAGGATAGTATAGATTTATACAGTAGAAAGTTATACTATTTTTTTCTTAAAAACTGGTAAAATCATCAGTTTAATTTTCCTTTCTCTAGAGAATCAATTAATTACCAAATATTACTATTGAAGTAGGCCTCAGAAGCATACACACACTTGAACCACTTAAACAGAATGTTGAGTCTAAGACACATGGAACAGGAAGGGGTGGAGCTAGAGCAGAGCTGAGAGGAAGTTAGTCAGAGAGCAGTCAGAACTGAAGGAGGCAAGTAAGCAGGGTGCTGACTAGCATGAGTGAGAGAGCATGTTGTGATTTTGTTTAAGGGAGCCTGTTTGTGATTCATTTAGGGGAGCTGGTTTGTGGGAAGTTTAACAGAAAAAAGGCTTTGGAATAACTTGCCCTCTGCATTGTTATTGTGTCTAGATTTCTTTGTTACTATGATGGATTTTGCTTTCTGGTGCTGGGATTTGACTTTCTGGTGTCTGAATAAACGTTTTGGTTCTGTCTTCCATGTGGGAGTCTGTTGCATTTCAATATTCAGAACTGTGCTGGCATATTCATGTCTGTCATAAGTACTGTGAGTATAGCATTGGTGCTATACTGGGGCCTTCTATTCTTGGTCATAGGTAAACTTTTAGAAGTTGTCCCTTGCTTTACACACAGCTGGGGCCTCTCTCACTTATAGCTGCTCCTCCTGGAACTATGATCCAGAACTAGATATTGGGTGATAGAACTACCACCTGACCCTGTTACTATTCCTAGGGCAAGTTTAAGGGCCCCCAGCATCCCTTTATGCCTCGGTCCTTCTAACTCTGGTTCAGCCCACTTGCCATCCCTGGGTACTGGAATACTCAGCACTGTTATGCTGCCACTTATGTTTGACCTCTCTGCCTATCTTCCAAAGATGTCCTGGACTGGAAAAAATGACTCATTGTGACTTTTTCTTGGCTTTCTTGTTTACAAATTGGTTTAGTTCATATGTTGTTGTGAAGAAGGTATTTTGGGTGAACAGGGCAAAAATGCATACTCTAACTCTGCCATCTTCTTTTCATGAGCTAAGCTAGGTGGTACAATAAATAGAGCACTGGTCCTGGAATCAGGGGGACCTGAGTTCAAATCCAGCCTCAGACATTTACTAACTGTGTGACTCTAGGCAAGTCATTTCACTCTATCTACCTTAGTTTCCTTATATGTAAAATGAGCTGGAGAAGGAAATGGCAAATTAGTCCAGTGTCTTTGCAAAGAGAAGCCCAAATGGAGTCACAAAGAGCTGCACATGACTGATATGATGAAGCAACAAAACATGAGGGCTCCCTTTGATTCTTATGTAGTATGACTTCAAGGCTTTTGCCATTTCGATCTTCCTACTCTAGAAGCTATTTAGCTAATCAATGTCTTCCCTAAAATTTGTCCCCCAGAACTGAACACAATAATCCAGATAATATCTGAGCATTCCAGAACAGAGTGGAACTATAACCTTCTTATTCCTGGGCACCATGCCCATTTTAATGTTGCCTAAGAATGCATACACTTCCTTGACCTCCTTATCATACCACTGACTCATATTGAGCTTTTGGTCCACTAATATCCCCAGGTCTTTTTTTTTTTTTTTAAATAAACTGTCATCTAACTATTCCTCCCCACCCTGGATTTGTGAAAGTGATTTATTAAACCTAAGTGTGAGGCTTTACATTTTTCCCCATTAAGTTTCACTAAATTTCAAAGTTTCAACCAATTGTCAAAACTTCACTTGACACCACTATGAGTCCCACATAGATAGTAAAAGTGCATAAAATGTAGTGTAATGACTCAGGAATCTGAGGACCTGAGCTGAAAACCTGACTCTAAAATTTTCTACCTATGTGACTTTGGTTAAGTCACTTAAGGTCTTAGGACAGTAATTTCCTCCTACATGCAATGAGGGGGTTAGACAAAATGACATCTTCATCTTCTTTTGGATCAAATCTATGTTCTTATGAGCTGTGTGCTTTTAGTAGATGTTTTCTTTTTTTCTGGCAACTTCAAAGCTTAGGAGTCCTGTTAAAGTAATGTTAGGAGGCTAAAGGTTTCCAGATTCATTGGCACATGCTTTGCAGTCGGAAGTCAGGGGCTATTCCTAAAGGTCCAGTTAGGTTAGCCACATAGAAGAATTTTCTGAGAGTGAAAAATCTTGGTGCAATCCCAAGGTGATCTGGGAGCTGGCCCAGATCTGCTCTCTCCTACGCGTGTGGCCTTGAATGAATGACTTCACCTTCACTGAGAAGACTTTAGTTTCTTCATCTGGCGATATAACTAAGGTTCCTTCTAGCCTTAAATCTGTGCATGCATAAAAAGGGCAGAGTTTTATAAAACAATGAGCCAAATTATTTCACTATCTGCATATTTCAGGTGAAAATGTTTTTGGAAAGTACGATCTTGTTTTCTCAGTTTTTTTTCTCAGTTTCTCTTTTGTCTTTGTATTCCAGGAGCCTAGTTCAGTGGTTAGCACAATATAGGTGCTTGATAAGTACTTGGTTATTTGAACTGAAAGATTCTTCATGTGCAGTACATTCTAGAATTTTCATTAAGAGCTGTGTCTTAAACAGAGGCAAAATAGTGTCTAAAAGAAAGCTCTGTGTTCTTGATCTTGATTTCATGGTTAGACCTTCATTCTTTCAACATTATACAGGGATACTCCATCTTAGAAACAGGTTGTATACTAAAAGTTCACTTTTAAGGCAATTATTTGGAAATTGGAACACATCTTCCTGTAGAAATGCTATTAGAGGGGGTCAGGAGCTACCAGACCTCCACCCTGTGGAGATAGGAAATTTAGGGATGCAGGGATCCATGGTCATTTGGTCCCCCACTCCCTGTCCTGAGTTTTGTTGGTTTCCTAATCAGAGATTACAGGAGAGAAATCAGATCCTGGGGAGCATCAAAGGCTAGGACAAGTAGAATCAAGGAGGACAGAGCTTCAGGGAGATTGCTGAGTAAAGTGTGGGGGACCAGGGAGAGATCAGGGCAAAGGAAGTGGGGGGAGTCAGGGAGAGATTAAAGGGGAGAATTAGGGTGAGACTGGGGCAAGAGAAGAGGCCTTGTAAGTTAAGAGATCAGTTAGAGGAAGCATTGGGGGATCAGACTCAAGAGCATGCTTATGGCTGCAGCAGCAGAGGGTAACAAGGAGTCCATTCTCTGGGTCCTGCAGCAGTTCGTAGATCCAGCCCAGTTCAATTTCCAGGTACTGGAGATAGTGTCAGGTCCAGGTCAGCATGTAGCCCATTTCTTGAAGGCCTTTCCCAAGGTGGTGTGGCAGCCCACGGAGGTGGACCAGCAGAGCCTCCACAGCATTTTGACTTTCATCAAGAAATGGCAACCTCAGAACATGAAGCCACCCCTATTCCTGAATGCTTCCAGCAGTTGTGGAAAATGGGGAAGGATCCAGCATAGGTCATTGGACCTGGTGCTCTGTATTAATATGATTTACATCAGCCCCATGAGCTGCACAGAGGGGTTCTTCAAAACAACCAGACAAATGCTGAAACCTAATGTTTTGTTGATCACCTATGAGCCTTATGCCATCAACGGTACCATCATACCCAGAGCAATGTGGATTTTGACATCAGCTTCAGACGCAGGAATCCAGCCTGAGGACTGCAGGATGTATCTCTTTTGCAGCAGCTTGCTCAAATCAATGGCCTCTACCTAGAGAAAATGATTGACATGCCAGCCAACAACAAATGCCTGATTTTCTGAAAACAGTGATTTGCTGTCCCCCAACCATCACTCCTTATTCCAATCCTGGGAGGATTCCAGTTTTTACCACTGTGCCGGCCACACAGTTCCACACCTTCAGAAAGACCAGGTGTCAGGTCACTACCGACATTTGCAAAATTCATCTTTATATCTGGGCTGAGATCAGAGCTTCTCTGGTTAATAGGCTTTTACCCTGCCAATGGGGGAACATTTCTGAGCATGTCCTAGCTTTTTAGAAGCTTGGCATGTTTAGGGACATCTCTCCAAGGTCCTGCCATGGAGGAAGCAGAAAGGGGCTGAATATCAAACACTGGTTTGATAGTGTCAACCAGTGTCAACCAGCTCTTGGCTGACCTCATTCTTATACCTAGGGTCTTCTCCCTCGACCCCTTGCATGCTTTCTAAGACATTCCTGTCTTCCTCCATGCATGGAGAGGCAAGAGTTTGAGCCTAGGGGGGCAAGGTTATTCATTGTATCTCCTTGACACCTTGAATGAAATCTACTTTTTTTTGATGGTTTCTGTCTCTGTCATTGACTTATCTTGTGATACTTTGTGGACCTTAGTTTTTCTGTTCATAACTTGAGTGGGTTACAATAAAGGATCTCAGCGCTAAAAAAAAAAAAAAAAGTTCTATTAGAAATGCTTATAAATCAGGCTACCTAGAAGAGCAGTATCTGAAGGCCTGGGCTGATTTGATTTTGTCATTTTTTATTTCCACAGACCTGGCACAGTACCTAACACACATATGCCAAATTTTTAATAGATGAATAATAGCACCCAGAAGTCAATTTAACCTGAAGTTTACCTAAAGTATTTCTATGAGAAAATACCTGAGGAGCTGGCAGTTAAAATGCCAGGAGCCCATGACAGGACTGGGAAGTCAAGAACGGGCAGAGAAAATGAAAATAAGGAGGCTGGAAGCATTTAGGATTAACTTTCCCTTTTTTAAAAAATCTTTCCATTAGAATGACCTTGACTACAGGGACTTTGTCCCAGTAAGATTGTGAACACCATTCATCTTTAAGGAAGGTTGGATATGCTGCATCAAGCTAGTTAAAGTTGAACAGCTACAACTTCTTATCCTAACTGCTTCCCCTCTCTGCCCCTCTCCCCAAATCTTCTCTTGACTCATTCCAAAGAATCTGTAAAATGAAGACTTCTTTCAAAAGAAATGTGGTCTGATAATCAGTGGAGCAATGAGTGTGTGTATGTGTGTGTGTGTGTGTGTGTGTGTGTGTGTGTGTGTGTAAAAGTTTAGCTCTTTGCCATGAGCTCTCTTGTAAAGTAATAATATACTCTACAAATGCTAAACAGGCTAGCTAGAGGATAAGTTATGTTATTGTTGATATCGCAGGGCAATATCTTGCCTTTCCAGTAGACTGGATTTAAGTGAAGTAGAGTTATACAATGTCAGCAGAATCACCCTCTCTTCCATGAAGTCCAGTGGCAAGGCAAAAGTCTAGATCACTGGGACATAATGAAAGACCTTCCTGTTTTCCATGTCTGACCAAGTGCTAAGCAACTGTTTCATGGACTTCTTGTGGTTTGGAACAGCTGGTAAGGTTAGGGGTGGGAAGTCTCTGGTGCTTGGAATAGACATCCCCCTAGCTCATTCTTGCGTTTGAGGACCATTGGTTGTCCTCAACCTAGTTTAGTCTGTCTGCCAAGATGACTTTACAGGGGTATGGCTGCTTCACGTGCTACAGCTTCTTGGAGCCAGAAATGAGAATAGAGATATATAGGCTATCTCTCTATAATTTAGCTAGGCTTTGTCCTTTTGCTTTTCCAGAGGAGCATGGCATCAGGAAGGTGATGTCATGAAGTGAATTGGATTTAAGTGAGGGAGGGTTGTGCAAAGATACCAGCCTCTCTTTTTCCTCTGCCTCCCTTCTGGGTTCAGTGGCCAGATAGAGATCCCGACGACTGGACATGACAAATGGGCATAATAGCGGCATCTTACTCTGTAGAGTTGCTATGAACATCAGATGAGTGGTAGGTATTATTTCATTGGCCTAAGAAGTGGTTTCCACCAAAGCAGTTCTCCATTTTCTCTGCAATTTGTCTAGGGTCTCTAGTAGTCAAGTGACTTCTCTAGGGTCACCAGGCCAGTATCTATCAGAAGCAAAACTTGAAGCCTTGGCACTCTACAAGGTATGCAATGCTACCACTTTCCCGGTTCCTCTCGTTAACCTCGGACACTTCAGTACACTCTCTGGGCTTCGGTTTTCTCATCTGCATGAATACCAGATGGCCCCCTGAAGCCCACCCCGGCTCCCCTTTTATCCCACTTAACAGTCCCTAGCACTTTTTCTCCCCTCTCCAAGGCTGACTTCTTTCTAACGCCGAGCCCAGCGGGCTCTTGCGTGGCTCAGTTCCGGGGCTCCATGACACCCCCTCCACACTCCCTTGGCATCACACGCAAGCTAGCCGAGTCCCTTTGGAGGGCGGGGACGGGGGCGGGAGGTGGGGATTAGCGGTCCCTTCTCTCCCTAAAGTCGGACAGCTGCCCTTGCCTAAGCAGCCTCCTCCCACCGAGGGGCCTCGGGGAGGAGCGCAGAAACGGTTCAGAAAAGTTGGAGCGCGCCGGCGGGGCGGGGCAGCCGCCTGGGCCCAGCTGCAGGAGCAGTCCCAGGACCCGGCGCAGCTGCATCCCGTGCCGGAGCCCGGGCCGGGCCGCCCGGGCCGCCCTCCGTCGCGGTTGGCAGAACTCCTCCGGGGCGGAGGGCGTGGGCTTCTCCCCGGCCCGTCCGCCTGGATTTGGGACGAGGGCGGGGACTGGGCCAGGGGCGGCCCTGGCTCCCTTTGTCCTGCGGCAGAGCTCCTCCCGGGCCGGAGGAGAAGCCGGGCTCGGCTGTGCTGGGCTGTCCTAAGCTACGCTGCTGCGCCTGAACTGAGCTGAGCTCAGCCCGGCTGAGCTGAGCTTCGGAGGCCGGAGCGGAGCGGCGGCGGCGTCCCAGGCTGGCCGGGATGGGGGCCGGTAGCCGCCCGCTCTGCCTTTGGCTTTGGTTCTGGCTGCTGCGGGGCCCCGGAGGGCCACTGACCGCCGGTCCGGCGCGAGTCCAAGCAGAGGAGCAACCCTCCTGCAGCGGAGCCTTTGACCTCTACTTCGTGCTGGACAAGTCAGTGCCAACGCCAATGCCTCTGTGGTTGGGGGGGGGGAGGGAATTCTGGGGCGGGGTTGGGGGGGGGGGTTGGTCGCGGTCAAGTGTGCGTGTGTGAGTGCGGAGATGCAAATGAACTGTTGCGCTTTCTTGGATGCTCTTTTCAAACTGCCTCTGGTAGTCCTAAGTGCTGTCTGGGTCTATGGAAGGAGGGGGTAGGATGTGTGTGTGGGGGGGCGGGGGCGGGGGGGAGTAAGTACTTGGCCAGATCGGTTCTGCCACCTTATCCTGGGGCCAACTTTCTGATCCTGAGATCATTGGGAAAGTGAGGGGTGCTCTTTGGCTGACCTGTGGGGCCTCCTGTGCCAGCTAGCGTGGAATCCAGGTGGGGGTGGGGTGGGGACTCTGCGCTTCCTCCCTTCCTGCTACAACCCCTTAAAGTTAAAGTTTTTAGCACTGAATCCTCCCCAGAGATACATCGCAGTTCAAACCCACAGTGTTTCTTGTCTCCTAGTGGGACAGGCAAGAAGATAGATGGGTTGATAATAGATAAATGTGACCCCGGTCAGTACCCTTAGTGGATAGGTCTATCTCCTGGGAAGACAAACTAGTAAGTTTTCTCCTCGCTTATCTAGCCGCTTGCCAAGCACCCAAGCGAAAAGGTCCTCACAAATTGAAAGGCTGTGGTTTTGTTGGAAATGTCAACGTGACAAACCTATGTTTTGATTCCTTCAAGGTCATATTCTAATTGGCTGAATTTGTGTTTTCAGATCTGGCAGTGTTGCACAAAACTGGATTGAGATCTACGATTTTGTTAAACAGCTTACGGAAAGATTTGTGAGGTATTTCCGTTTTTCTCTCTTCAAAGAAAATAGAAATAGGAAGTTGCTAGAAAGAAATAATTAAAAGGATGAATGAAAGAACTTTAAAAGAACTGATGACAACCCTCTTTCAGAATATTGGTTTATTTTGATTTTCAGAATCCTTAAGGCATATCTGAACTGGATCCACCGATCACTTTCCCTGACAGTCATTAAAAAGATAGAGAAGGAAAAAAAGGAATCAGTTTATCAATACTTTTTAATTTAGATATTATGAGTCTTTGGTACCGTTGGGTACCTGAAACTTGGCTAAGACTTTAACAGCATCTTCAATGCTACATCAAATGTCTTTTCCTTAGTTTTCCTTTGTTTTTATATTTCATTTACGTTTTAAAATATTTTATCACTTAATACATTTCTTTTATCCAGTTTTTAACATATTAGGATTTCTAAATTAAAAGAAAAAAAGATTTTGAAATGTGTGTTGCTAAACAAATACCAAAAAAGGCCCTTTATCTGTGTCTGTTGAAAGAAAAGGTTGATGTTTACATAATGTGTGGGTGTGTTTAACTCTTAAAATTTAACTCTTCTATATATGCCAGTAAATTGCAGTTGTAAGGAATGACTTCTATAAAAGGCATAACTGTTCAACTCAGCTTGTTCTTTAGCTAAAATGTAGTTATCTTTAAAGGGTGTAACTTCCTGGTAGCATTCTTTAAAAGTAACCAACAAAACTTATCTGATTTGGTTAGGTTCCCCTCTCCCCCCATTATGTTAAGTAAAATGCAGTAGGCAGCTGGAACTTTAACCATCTAATGGAAAGGACATGAAGAGGAGCTGTATCATTAAATATTACTTCCTTCATTCTTGTTAGTCCAAATGTTTTCTGTAAAGCAGCCTTGGATGATCAAAACATTTTGAAACTCATTTTGCAAGTAACTTCAAACAATCTGTAGAAGCCTAGGAAATCTATGCTTTCAGTTATTGGCAGCAGATCAGCCTGTCCCTGTTAAACAATGTATGCTTGTTGTTTGTCCATGAAAAGTCATCCACACTTCTGCTTTGCAAAGCCAACCTGAAACCATTTTTTTAAAAAAAATCAATTTCTGAAATACAATAAGGTGCTCTTGTGGAAATGCTTGGGAAAATGAAATAAATGCATATTTCTTTCAAAAATAGAAATCTAAAAAAGTGGATCTCTTGATTCATATGAAAGGGACAAATGAGAGTTTGTGGGATCATAAATGTAGAGCTAGAAGGGACCTTGGATCCTAGAAGGGAGCAAAAAGGTGATCTTGTCTGAACCTGTCATTTTTAGATGAGGAAACTGGGGCCCTGAGAGCATCAGTGACTTACTCACTGTATGACTTACTTACAAAGTCATACAGACAAATAAACAGTAGAACCAAAAGTTAAGCCTTGACTACAAATCCAACTTTCTTTCAACTGTACCAGACCTGATTCTATTCCATAATAATAACATATTTATTTAGTACTCTTAACAGGAAGATCATTTTCCTTTCCATCAGCCTGGGAGGATGAAAATTCAGGTCTTCTGCCTCCAAATCTAGTACTTCCCACAACAGCAAGCTTTAAGCCCTATTAAGGAGCAGCCAAAAGTAAGCACCTGAGGAAAGAACCAAATGAGAATCAGAGCACTTCAATCTAATTCCCAGTCTTCTTTAAAACATATACTGCTGAGATGCCACATTCTACATAAGGGCATTCAAGATCTCCCTAGTGTTTAGCATTCTACCTCTTGAAATGACTTTGTATACACTTTGTAGTAACAACATATGAGTAACACCATTTGAATCATAGGACCTGTATTTGAATTCCACTTCTAAAACGCACCACACATTGGACTAATTAATTACTTATCTCTGGGCATCAGTTTCTTCATCTCCCAAAGAGGGGTTGGACTGCATCACCTCTAAGGTCTCTTTCAGTTTTAAATCAATGATCTTTTGTTGTATCCCCTCCCTCCCTCCCCCCCACCCCCAACAAAGTAAAAGTTCTTTGAAGGGAATGACTTTTCTCTTGGAGGTATTCCTAATGCCCAGCACTTGTAATAACTGCTTGTTGGATTGAAATGAATGTCCTTTGTAAGAGGATGTCCTTTTCTGATTTGAAATGGTCTGGAAATCAAACACAGAGTCCTTTATACAATACCCATTTCTTTAGCTCTAACTTTCTGATGCATTGTAGAAAGGGGATGGGAATAAGCTATGCTAAGATGATAAAAGATTGCTAAAGAGCCTATCTGAATAATTAAGATGAGTTATTGAATCAGTTCACAACTTCCGATTTTCAGTAATGGTTCCATGGAGTCTCTCAGATGTAAGAATCATTCTGTGAAATGTGGTTCCTACTGTTGAGTAGATATAATTGACAGCAAGAATTGTTTCCTGTGGGAAGTATAATTGCTGGGATCGGGAAGACTGGAGGAGTGTAATTAAAAATGTGCTTTGCACTTTTCTTTCATATTTTTCAATGTAGTATTTACATGTTGGATTTCAGTGTTCACTTGAATGTGAACAATTCAGGGAGGATTTTGTGACAGTACTTTTTAGCATTTAACTGTTTAGTCCAATTTGTTGGTCAAAATTGAGTATCACTGGTAATAATCTATCAGATGAAATTGACAGATTATTGTTAAAAACACTCAGAGAAGAAAGCATTTCCTGCAAAAGAATTTGATGTTGCATTGGAATTTTTTTTTCCAGTGTAATATATTTCTGAGTACATGTTGATGTGTCAGAGAAATACTGGTTACAGAGAAGAATAAAAACACATAACTTAGGTAATGATGGTAACACAGTTTAAAGGTATACTTGGGGGAGGGGAAGGATGTAGGGCTTGGAGTCATCCATGGAGAGAGTTCTCCAGGATAGAATTCAGCAGCTCTCTAGACCTTAAAGTCCTAGAGATTTGCCTGGGGCCACTGGAAGTTTAAATGACTATGAGCTAGCTCATGGTCAGGCAGCTAATACATGTCAGACTCAAGCTTTGAACCCACATCTTTCTGTTTTCAAGTCTGGTGCCACGTCTCTTCACTGTCCATTCACAAGACCCAAATCATTCAAATCATTCAAGGAAGCCTATTCAAATGTAAATGTGTATGTATGCATATAGATAAAATATACAAATATACACACATTTAAACAGGCTTCCTTGAATATTATATATGTGTATAGATATGCATGCATATCTATATACATATATATGTAGGCTGTGAATGCCTATACTATATTATTACCTTTTTTTTCAAAAATCTAACCATCTGTGTTCTTACTTTTCAGCCCTCGGATGAGATTATCTTTCATAGTGTTTTCTTCCCAAGCGACCACTATTTTGCCACTAACGGGAGACAGGTTGGTGTATTATCATTTCACTAGGAAGCCTTTTAGTAAGGAATGATCTTAGTAGAATGATTGATGTTTCTAATAATGATTTAAGCCTCTCAGTGGAGTCAAGAAAATGTACACTCATGTCAACTATCTGTACTAATGGAGAGAAAAAGAAGTGTGGGTAATGAAACAAGAAATAATCTCAGCGTCATATATTTAACTTTGGAATGTTGTCTAAGATGTTATATCATTGGCTATTCTTCTTTTCCTACAAAATATTCCCTTGTCTTGTCACGCCCACACACACCCACACCCACACCCACACACACACATACACACGTGCGCGCTCGCACACTCATACACTCCTTAGTCATACCTTTCCTCTTTTCCCCTTAATAAACCAATAAAGCACACCCAGAAAGATGCTGGTAGAAAGCAATCCACAGGTCATTTTGAATAAACCATTGTTAATCTAAACCAAATAGATAATATATTTTAAATGCAGTTGATTGCAATCATTTCAGAAAAAAAGATTGTGAATCATTGATCATTATCTTACACTTAACTCAATTTATGCTGAATGTAGTCTTGTATACACACACATACACACACACAATACTTCAGGAAGAGCTTTGTTACTATTTTTAAAAAGTACAAAGAAAAATTCTGCATGAGATTTAAAAGTTATGACTTTCATATAAACAATAGGCATGCTTTTTTTCTTTTTACTTCATTATGTTTCCAGGGCCAATTGATTCATTTGAAGAATTCTAGAAGAGGTTATTCATATTCTTTGAGTTCAAATTGTATTTATAGTACACCTTTCTATAGGACTCGTTAACTGATCAGTATAGCTTTATTTTTTAACTTTTATATTATCATTATTTTCTTAATCAACAAGCATTTATCTTCACACCCTCCCATATCCTTCCCAACTGAACAATAACAAAAAAAGAAAAGAAAAGAAAAAGAAAACCCTTTTAACAAATGTGTATCATCAAACCAAATTCTCACATTGGACATATCCCAAAAATCTGTCTCATCCTGCATTATGAGTTCCTCACTGTCAGAGAGGTAGCATGTTTCATCTTCTGACCTCTGGTATTGTGTTTGGTCAGTATATTGATTGGAATTCTGAAGTCTTTCAAAGCTGTCTATTTTTAAAATCATGTTGCTCTTATTATATAAATTGTTCTCTTAGTCCTCACTTCAGCATACTTCATTTTACAGAGATCTTCCTAAGATTTCTCTGAAAATATATTTTTTCTTATGACACAATAATAGTGCATTCCATTCATTTACCATCATTTGTTCAGTCATTCCTATTTAGTGAGTACTTTTCTTTCTAGATTTTTGCCATTACAGAAAGAGCTATTATAAACATTTCCTTGTTCTTTGATCTCTTTTGGGATATCAGCCTAGAAGGAGAAGTTTGTCTGGGTCACCTTTTGGGTATAGGTACAAATTGTTCTCCATCATGTATGGGACAATTCATAGCTCCATCAGCCTGCTCTTAGTTTTTCTGTTTTTCCACAACTTCTTGAGCAATTGTTATCTTTCTTTGTCACTTTGCTAACCTTAATGATAGGAGGTGGAACCTTAATGATAGGAGGTGGAACCTTAATGATAGGAGGTGGAGCCTTTACTAACCTTAATGATATGGGGTGGCTGTAATTTGCATTTCTCTAATTATTATACATTTATAGTGTTTTATTTTGTAATGTGGTTGTAGATATCTTCAGAATATATTCTTTGTGAATATTATTTGACTAGTTTTTGGGGAATTTCATTTTCTTTTAAATTTGAACCAGATCATTATATGTTTAAGTATACACATGGTATGAGATCTTATATATACATATGATATGAGAAACTTCCTGTAAATATTTCCCCCAGTTACCTGTTTACTATGTGATTTTTAACTACATTGGTTTTCTTTGTGCAAAAATTTCTTGATTTTATATAACCAAAATTCTTTATTTTGTCCCTATGACTCTTTGTATACCTTCTTTGGTCACAAACTCTTTTCTTGTCTGTAGATCTGAAAAGTAATTTCTTCATTGATTCTTTAATTTCCTTATATTGTCAACTTTTAAGTCTGTCATGTATCATTTTAAGTTTATTTTGGTAAATTACATGAAAGGCTTGTATAGTTGTAGAGGTACAATTCCCCAACCTGCAGGCTCAATGAAGGAAGAAATGTATATTTCAATTCAGATGGTATAAATGTCCCTGAAAAAATGCATGTAAATATTTTTTTTTTTAATAAATTGCTTCCCCCCCACCCCAAACATTCCAAAGAAGATTACTGGAAAAAATAAACCCTGAAGTGGAACCTTGTATAGATCAAAGACTCATGTATTAATGCACATCAGCTATTCCTGAATTTATCTATTTTGAAAGGTTTTTTTTGTTTTTTTGTTTTTATGAAATGGGGGCTTATCTTAGCATGGACAAACATCTTCTGCTGGTTTGCGTGGTGTCCAAACTCCCAAGCTCTTCCCCTGCCCATTGGCACTCTGTCACTATATTGTCTTTCAGGTTTCCTGGGGCTAAAAATGCTCCCTGGTATTGGTCAACCTGTTCTTAATGAAAATTTAATTTGTCTTTTGACTTACATTCTAAGTCCTTATGTAAAGTGACTCTTTACAAATTTGACTTAGTGTAAATGGGAGGGAATTTAGTCATATTGCATAGAAGCCCTTATTATTTTTGTAACTTGCTGGGAGAAAACTACTATGTAGCTTTAAAAGCCTTACTCTTGCAAATTCATAACTTTTACTTACAATGAAATTGAGTGCAATGGGAAGCAATACGGATTAAACAAATCAGATTTCATCGTTTCAATTCCATAACTTCTATTTCTTGAGTACTTATGCAAGTATAAGAAGCAACACTTTGATGTTTTGCAGTGTTGCTACAGAAAGTCAATAAAGATGAGACAAAGTTAAGAAACTATAAATCCTTGTGGCAGGCCTTTGTCTTCCATCATGAATCAGTATATCATTGTCTGCTACAGAAGTGCTCAAAATATCATATTAAACATGACAAGAAGCCATAAGGAATGAGATTTATATCGTTTAGTAGTATTTCAAATTCTATTCTTAAATATCTTCATTTGAATGTCCCTATTTAGTGGATGTAGGAAAGACCCTTATAATATTTTTAAGTTAGTGCAAGTATTGAAGTCTTTGTTCAGAAACATTTTAATATAATTTTAAGAGATGATGAATTCTGCTCAGTACCTTTCAAATTTGCTTATTTCTTTTCCTCCCTTCACCCCTCTCCTGTAGCAGCTCTAGCTAGCTAAGTGAAACTGCATTTCCCACCCAAAAAGGAAAAACTCATAATATTCAACTAAACCAGAGTGGGGAACCTGCAGTTTTAAGGACACATGTGGCATTCTAGGTCCTCAAGTGAGGTCCCAAAGGGCCACATGTGGCCTTTAGGCTGCCAGTTCTCCATCCTTGAATGAGACAACAACAGAAAACAAGAAGGTCATAGATTTGAGATTCTCTTGTAATTTGTCTGACTTAATCCCAGTGATTTAGGCCAGCAGTTCTCAAAGTAGACGTCCCCTAGACTCTGTCAGGATATCTATGAGATCAAAGCTATTTTCCTAATAATACTAAAATGTTATCTTTCCCCCTCAGCCCATACCTCATCTGAACTTCTTTATTTCTGTCATAAAAGTCTCTCCGACTTGTAAAATCTTAATATTTACTCATCACTCTTACTCCTTCCTCTACTCTAATCAGTCACCAGATCTCATGTATTCTACCTCCACTTTTCTTGCCGCCAATCTCCTTTCTATGTACTTGGCCACCATCCTAGTTCAGCTTCATATTACCTCTGACAACTCTTCAAGTGCCTCCCTACACCAAACCATCTTCTCCATGGCTAGTAAACTGATTTTGTAAAAGTTTAGGTCTGATTATGTCACTTTCCCACTCAATATATTCCACTTGTTTTTTATTGCCTTTAGCATCAAAAACCTATTCTTCTGTTTCGTGTTTAAAGCCCCAACCTACCTTTCCAGTCATATTACACATTACTTAAGGCAGAGTGCTCTTCATTTCCTTCCTCACATGTGGATACTTTATCTGTCATCTTTGTGTCATTGCATTGACTGAAGCTTACTTCTACTTCACCTCCATCTCTTAGAAAACCTTGTTTCCCTCCAAAGTCAGCTAAATTTATGCAACACTCTGTTACAACAGTTAGCTCTATCCTCTTTGCTCCTCCCTTTGTTTCCTGCTCCCTCTCTCACCCCCGCTCCCTGTCACCACACATATCATTAACATCACTACTTGAACTGGGGAGAGGCTCTACTGTATTTGTAGACTAGCTGCCTTTCTCTAGATAGACTGTGAAATTTATAAACTTGTACTACTGGTGACAGGCATGACATGTTTTGCTTCCATAGTTATGCCGCATCAAAAGTAGCCACAGATGCAGAATCTTACCATGTTAGCAGTTCTGTGAAGAGTGAAGCATTATGCAGGGATTCCACCCCTTAGCTTTGTGGAAAAGCTTCTAAAGAATGACCACTGGGAGACCTATCCACCTCTCCTCCAACTGCATAAATCTACAAGATTACTTTATTTTAGTTGAACATGATGACCTTCCTTCAAAAAAGAAGGATATAATAGTGATGAAAACTCAAAAGAAATCTTGAGTAGTTGATGCAATATTAAGTTCTGACTGTGCCAAGACTTAAAAACAAAGAATTCCTGCTAAGTGGAATTACCTTCAAGATGATACACCCATTGGTTCTGAATTATATTTTTGTTAAGTTTCTCTAGAATTAGTGATAGAAGCATACTTTATGTACTGATGATGCCTGGTCATAAGATGTAGTGGTGAACTGACGAGGGAAGGTTATTTTTACATTGTGAAATCCATTTATGTAAACTTCAATTTCAGTTGTCTTTTTCCCCCTCTTTTGGCAGCAAAACATTAGTGCTTGAGGACACGCTGCCACTCATTCCTGGCAAGCACCAAATATTTGGTTTATAATCTGCATTCAGTCATAGTCAGTTTCAAGTTGTTTCTGTAGATGCTGAACATAAATATTTAGATAAAACAAAATCCTACTGTATGTAATTGACTCCTTCATCTGTGGAATAATGAATTTCTTCTTTTGTGGATTGGACTATTTAATTAACAAGTATTTGTTCAGTAATAGTGAGGGTGCATTACAACAGATTTTGGTGGATAAATGGAAGGAAGATAGAGGAAATAAAACATGGTCTCTTTGCTTAGGAAATTAATATGAGTGTGGAAAAAAGCAAAAAGAAAAACTCAACACAATTTGCTGAAAAGTATCAGAGTAGAATATCAATAATGGCAAAATGATATCCTGAAGTATGAGTGAATATAGAGAAACTGAGGTTACATAGTACCTTAATAGGGAAGGACTTAATGCATACAATTAAGTTTTAGGTCCTCCTTAGCAGAAATCTGCTACTTACTATGTGTGTCACCTTGGACAACTCACTTAACTTGATCACATTTCCGTTTCCTCCTTTGTAAAATGAAGAAGTTGATAGAGTACATGATCTCTTCAATTTAGATCTGAATCTGATGATATTGTGTGTGTGTGTGTGTGTGTGTGTGTGTGTGTGTGAAGTGAGGAGATAGACTGGTGGATAGGCCATGGCAAGAGAAAAAGGAAAGGAAATCATAGATGTGTACATGGAGAATTCACTTGTACTTCTGGAAACTTTTCCAGTTAAATGGCACCTCCTTCAGTGCTAGGACCATTTTGGTTTTGCCTTTGTATGTTCAGTGCCTTGTCAACAGTAGGCACTTAATAAATGTTGAATTTTACTTTGTTCTGGTCAGGTCACATCTCTACATTTTAGGAAGGGCTTTCCTAAGTTGGAGGTTGTTCAGTAGAAGGCAGTTAGGTTGTTGAAAGGCTTCTACTTTATACTATGTTAATATCTGTTGAAATAACTAGGAATGTTGAGCTAGGAGAAGGGAAAACTTAGGGAGGATGTGAAAACTGTCATTATTTATTTGAAGTACAGTAACGTGGCAAAGGAAATATGTTTACTCCGCTTGGCTCCAGGAAGCAGAATTAGTAATGCAGATCTAAGTTACAAAAGACTTAATGGCTAAACATTTAATCTCCAGTCTTAAAACTTCCTGAGCTATTTGGTAAAAAAATGAGCTTTGTTGGGAAGTGGTGGGTTCCCACTCCCTCCAAGTGAAGAATGAACGAATGTTTGTAGGGGATATATTTATTCTGGAATGTTTGGATTGAGATTTGAATATGAGATTTTGTGATTCTGATTCTGATCCCTAAGAAATCTCAGAAGTGAATACAATATTCCAGATGTTGTCTGAGCAGGGCAGAGTATAGCAGAACTGGACACTGTGTCTCTCAAGGTAGCTCAAGATTCTGTTAACTTTCTTGGCCAGTGTTTTAAGCTCTTGACATATAGAGCACATATTCCTCTGAAATCTCCAGTTTAATAACTTAGCAGAGGTATGATGAAGGCCACTAGGGCAGCTAAGTGGCATGGTCAGGAAGACTCATTTTCCTGTGTTCAAATCTGGCCTCAGATACTTACTAACTGTGTGACCCTGGGCAAGTCACTTCCCCCTATTTGCCTTAATTTTCTCACCTGTAAAATGAGCTGGGGAAGGAAGTGGCAAACCACTCCATCTTTGCCAAGAAAGCTCCAAATGAGGTCCTAAAGAGTCAGACATGGCTGAGCAACAACAGCAAAAATGATTATCAAGAAATGTTATTTCAAAAGTCATCTATTCTGGTTTAGAGTATAAGATGTTGTTTATTTGTTAGAATATCATAGCTCACATTGAATTTAGAACATTGGGGAACTCCTCAAAAATCAAAGGAGATTTGATGCTCTATAAACATTTGTGTTTCTATTGTCTCATCTTGCAATGAAAGCACCATGATTGTGCTGACTCTTGTTCAGTATATTTCTGCATTGTGTTTGTCCTTTGTTGCCAAAGAAGACCATGACTTTGTTTTGAGTGAGGGAGGTCTGTGTAGGTCACCAGCCTCACTGCTCCTGCAGAGCCATCTGAATCCAGTGACCTGATATTCCTCAGGATGACTGAAGATGACCCAGGATGCACTGAGAGACCTTGGGCCCTATAGGCCAAGGTCTTTGCAGGTACTCACTTAGGGTGAGGCAATGCCCATTCATTGAATAGGCCTGTTTAAGAAGTAGCCAGGGCATGGCCCCTTTAATGAGACCAAGAAAAAGAAAGACGTCCGGCTAGGAGGGAAACAACAACAGTTACTATCGATAATCACTCTAAAGGTAGGAGGGCCCAGAAGAGCCCTTGGGTAGGGGTCCATTGGCTTCCCAGCTTCAGAGTCCTGTAGGTTTAAGGTTTTGAGAAAGGAAAAGACAGGAAAGGCAAGGAGAGGAGAGAAGAGGAGAGGAGCCAGTTAAACCCAAATCAACTGGGCATCTTTTGGCCATCCAAATTTACCTTCCTTTGCAGAGGAGAAGGAAAGGGAGGGGGAGGCAGACAGGAGAGGAGGAGCTGAGTTACCCAGCTATCGAGGCCCTATTCAACCAGCTGCATCTACTCACAGGATTGTGTTTATCCTTTGTTGCCAAAGAAGACCATGCCATCAGAGAAATGATGATATGACTTGCACTTGATTTTGTTTTGAGTGAGGGAGGGCTGTGCAGGTCACCAGCTCACTTCTCCTCCAGAGCCCATTTCTGCAATTCCGATGTTAAGTAATAGTGCTGAACAGATGTTAATAGTGCTTCAGCAGTTCTAAGGTTTGTCTATGGACATTCACTCCACTGGTACAGATTGTAGTCTGTCAATCCATTCTCATATATGATTTTTGCTCGTTCTCACTTATAAATTCTTCTTAGCGTCTTACCTACTTGATGAAGGCCTTCCTTTGCTACACTGACCCCCTAGGTAATGTTAATATTTCTAGAGGAAGGATCCCAACATGCTGTGTGTACTTCCTGTGGAAGATTTATGGAAGAATATGGAACAAAGTTGCATACGTTTGTATGAGTTGTGAATATATACATACATACATACACATATATAAACCTACATATATAAATACAGCATTAGAGAGATCTATACTGCATTGATGAGCTTATCAACCCATTGAAACATTAGAGAAACAATAGACCTAGAGGTCAATAGTTGTTGATGGTTTTTGGATTATACTTTTGAGGTAATAATATTGCTCGTAGTTTGACTTTTCATTTTTTTCTTCCCTTTGAGAGATCTTAAAAACTGATTCTTGGGTTCTTCACAATTATGTTGTATCCAACATGTATTTCATTTTTGTGTTGTTGGTCATGTTCTAATTTCATTTTCTTAAGTGCCACTTTTATTAACAATGACTTGCATGTGTAACAAAGTTTGCCTATCTACATATAAATCTGGAGCTAGAAGATAAATGATTCCTTGGAACTGGAGAAGTACTCTGTTTTTGGGGGGAGGGGCTCCATCTTTGGGATGTAGACATCTCTTCCCACTGGAGGATTTTTACTTTTTAGTCTCCGCCTGTAGCTCCACAAAGAGCATCCTCTCCCTAGGTGTAGATCAATTGAAGAAAACTGGGGGGAGGCCACTTGTCTGGACAGCAGTTTTGCCCCAATGGTTAGCTCCCCATTCTCTAATTTCCCTCCTCAGTTACTATGCCATCTCCTCCTCTATAGAAATGGGGAAAGCCTCTGCTATCAGCCCTACATGCTGCTCCTGCTTCTGACTCAGTACTCCCTGAGAAAATTCCTCTTGCTACAGCTAGGTTTGACTGTTCTGTGCTGTTTCTTCTTCTTCCACACATATAGATGCAATAGAATCAGAGTTCACAGTTCATTAGTAATGAGAATAGATTGTTTTAAAAGTGCTGGAAAATCTATATATTCTTTTGTCTGTTTGCTCTCCCTTCAGTTGCCCCTGGTACTATCCTGATGTAGTTGTTCAGCACTCCAACTTTTCTCCAGATTCATTTTCTTCTTCTTCTTCAATGCCTTTGATTAAAACAAAGTTAGATGGGCTAATGGTCATAAATCATCTTCATGGTGTTTGTTTTTTTTTTTTTTTTTGCTTATAGTGAGGAAAGTGAGAAGATTGAATTTGCTATGAAGGGTTTCTTGTTGGCTTTGATTATATGATAATTTTTGGGTGACTTTGCTCAATTATTTTTGGATATCTAACTGTAAAATCCTTTATTTACCTCTTCAAGTAGAGCCTGTGAGCTGCGGGCAGCTAAATGCAATATATAGAGTGTTGGGCTTTAAAGCAGGAAGACCTTCATCCAAATCTAGCCTCAGACACTTACTAGCTATGTGTTCCTGGGCAAGCCGCTTCACCTTTTTTGCCTCAGTTTCCTTGTTTGTACAATGGGGTTAAAAATAACCTCCAAAGGTTGTGAAGATCAAATGAGATAATGATTGGAAAGCACTTAGCACTGTGCCTGGAACATAGTAAATAGTAAATAAATGTTAGTTGTTATTTTCAGTTTAGCCATAAATTATTTATACTTTCCAGTTTCATTTAAACTTAGAACATCAATATGAAAGTGACTCATTTTTTGTGGTAGTGCATCAACTCATTCACTGGTCATTGGTAAAGGTACTAAAAGCTGAATCAATGCTCATATAGTTGAAGGGAAAAAAAATTGTGGTATTTTACACTCTTTGCTTTCTTTTTTTCCATTCTGCTACCATCACTGTTGAAACAGAAGGAGACATCACAGAACTGTAAGCTCTTTACAGTTTTTCTTTGTTTCATACATTGTCATCCCCTGGCAGGCAGCTTGATGATTGATTGGCCTCTCGGTTCTCAGTTATAATGGTCTTCAGATAGTAAATACTATCTGTGGCCAGAACTTCCAGCTGTGTAGAATCTTCTAGAACATTCCTTCGTTCTAGCCTTTGAAAACCAGGGTGGTAGATGTGAAATAAGGAAGACTTGGTCTCCAGTTCTGTCTCTGACATTTACTGGCTCTGTAACTGTGAATAAGTCACTTGTTCTCCAAATTCTAGTTGATTTATTTGTAAGATGAGGACAATAACAAAGATAGCGCTTCAAATCATATGACTTTAAGACATGCAAGTCTATAGTCTGAAAAAAACCAAAACACTAAGTCCTAGCTAAGGAATGCTTGCCTCCATACTTCTGAGACCAAAAGAGAGAACTGGGGGGAGAAGGAGGTTAGGCAAGTATTTCCCTCCTGAGGACAAAGGGAAAGTGACATTTTGCATAGTGAGCCCCTCTGCTACCACTGTCTTTACTATCCCCTCTGCTTTTTCCTCACTTTAAGCCTTCTGCTTTCACATTCCTCACCCATCCCACTACCTTCTGTATCATGATTCTTTGTTGTACATATAAATTATATTTTCCTTTTTAAAAAAGAAAAAAAAAGCATTACAGATTGAGTGGTGTAGAGATGCACATTGAATGTGAGCAGGTCGTGCTATAGAACAAATAGACAATTTTGAAGAAGTTAAAGGGTGTCCTAAGGGACACTGTAGATTTGGGATTGAAAAAGGCTATGTGACAAGAGTGAAGGCCAACATGTGAAAAGCTTGAATGCTCCCTTGGGTATTTTGTGGTATTAGGATAAATCTAGGAAAGGTTTCTGGTTTCATGTTGTTTGGAACCTCTATGATGGACTTACAGGAAGGCATGAGCAAGAGTCACCCATGGTGGCTGGGCATGGATGGATTGGGAGCCAAATTTTATGGGGAGTGGGGATATCCAAAACGCTGAGATCACAAATCTTCATTTGCCTATCTGAGTCCTTAGATGACTGCTATGAGGCTCAAAGACAATGATGTGTATCAAGCACATCCGCTAACCTTGATGTACTTATATATTATGTTATATACATATATAAATATACAGAACAAAAATAATTTTTTGTCAACCTATATATGGTATGGGGGAATGAGAAGTGGGTTGGGAGAGAGAATATGTGGATTTTAATGTTGTTTTGGACATTGATGACTTCTGTGATTTTGAGCAAGTCTCTTAGTCTCCCTGGATCCAGTCTCTTCCAATTCTATATTGATCATGCTGTGGTTTTATTAGTATGGAGAGCCCCTATCAAGATAGATCTTGCCTTCTGCTCTACAACTTAAAATGAACAAGCAAGCAAAACTTTTTTACTTAAAAAAATGGACAATTCACTGCTCAGTTGTATTTCACTATGTTTATATACCATAATTTGTTTGGCTATTCCCCAATTGATGGGTACTCACTTAGTTTCTAGGTCCTTTCTCCTACAAAAAGGGCTGTAATAAATATTTTTGAACCAGTGGGTCTTTTTCTCAATTCTTGATCTTTTGGGAATATGTCTAGTGGTAGCATCACTGGGTCGATGGGTGTCATGGCTTTAATTTGTAATCTGGAATATTTTTTTCTCACATGATGTGGGTAGTTTGCATTTCTTCTTTTGAAAACTGCCTCTTCATATCCTTTGACCATTTTTCAATTGTGGAACGGTTCTTATTCTTAGAAATTTTAACAAGTTACTTATCCAGGATATGAGAATTTTCTCAGAAAAAATTGCTACAAAATTTTTTCCCTCCCAATAACTTGTTTCCCTGCCAAGTTTAGCTATGTTGATTTTGCTTTGATAAAATCTTGATAATTTTATATAATCAAAACTGTCCACTTTATCCTCTGTGATTTTTCTGTCCCTTGGTCATGTTTCTTCATGAGCTCTTCCTTTATTCATAGATCTAAAAAGCAAATTCTTCCTTTTTTATAAGCCATATATCCGTATGAACTGCTCTGGAATTCAGTGAATTTCTGTGGCCCTAAGAGTTTAAATTATTTGTCTAGGTCTTGAGTCCTTAACCTTGTTTGAGTCATGGACTTCTTTGGCAAGCTAATGAAACCTATGAACCCCTTTTCAGAATGTTTTCAATGCATAATAAATAAATGGTGCAATTTTCATAAGAAACCAGTTATGTTGAAATATAGCTTTCAAATTATTAAGTCAGACTCCTGATTAAGAACTCTTGCCCTTAGGTAACACAGCTATTATGTATCAGAGTCAGAACTCAAACCCAGGCCTTCCTGACTCCATGGCCCATTCTCTTTCCATTACGCTATGGCTACCTCCTCTGTCCAGACTTTAGTGTTCCATGTCTCACAGATATATAACTGTAGTTGTGTGTACAGTTGTTATAAAACTCATTTTATAGACAAGCAAACAGATTACTTGTCCTTAGTCCACATGGCTACTTCTTAAGGTACTATATATGTATATATATGTATATACACAGACACACACACACACATACCCATACATAAGGTATTATATACACACATATATTAGTTATTTTTGTTATTATTATTAGTATCAATATACTTTAACAACTAGTACACATATTGTAGGTGTTTATAAATGCTAATAATAAGTTAAATATGTAAAATATAGTATAGACATTTATAAGAATTATAGACGAATGAGCAAGTTATATTTCTTTTGAAAAATGTGTTGCGTAGTTTCATTTATAAATTTCATTTATATCATTTTTAAAAAAATATATATTTACAGAGCAAAGATCACTGAAGGCTTAAAAAATCTGAAAAATGTCAAGCCAGCAGGAGAGACATATATCTATGAAGGATTAAGACAGGTAAGTATGTTATACTTGTGATGAGGAGAAAATGTGCCTTCTTCCTTTGTCCACAGTAAAACATCTTTTTCAAATTGAAAGGAACAGACTTGTGGTTTCACTGGTTTAGGTAACTGCTGAGAAAAATTGAAAAGATGCCACAGCATCGGAGATGGACAAATATTGTCCAAATTTCCTGATTTTCAAAAACAGAGAAAAGAACAGAATGTGTAGACTCTTGACCAGTGAGCTTGACTCCAGTTCCTGGGAAAGTTCCTAAAAGGAAGAGATAGTTGATTAATATCTAATTAGGGAAATAGAGACCACAAAGAACCAGCATAGCTTCTGGAATAGCTCATGCCAGACAAAGAAGAGATATATGGTGAATATAGCTTACCTAGATTTTAGCAAATTTTTTGATAAAGTTTCTTATAATTTATTGTGGAGAAGATATATAATGATTGGATACATAACTTCTTGGATGAGCATACTCCAAAAGAAGTCATCCATGTTTCAGTATCATCATGGCAAAGGCTATCCAGGAAAGGGTACTAGGGGTTTGTAGTTCGCCCTGTGTTATTCTAACAGATTTTTGCCCCAGTGACTTAGTAAGAGATCTAAATGACAAGCTCAACTTTGCAGATAACACAAAGCAAGGGGAGAAAACTAACTCAGTGTTTAGCTCTCAGGCTCCAGAATAACTGACAATATGATGATCGTTCATTGACCTGAATCTTTCTAAAACAATGAAGTTCCATAGGGATAAATGGAATCTTTTGCTTTAAATGTGAGCTCATTGAAGTTAGTGATTCATTGTGCTTGTACCCTTAAACACCTAGCACATAGTAGGTACTCAATAAATATATGGTGATTTATTGATACTAAAAAATATTTTTCATTTATTCTGAAAAAGATCAGGAGATTTTAGTGGGCTTATGAACCCAATATGAATTATCAGTGCCATGGTGACAACCAAAGTAGCTAATGCCGTCTTGGTATGCATTAAGAGGGGCATAGTTTCCAGGGACAGGGTAGTGATAATCCCAATGTGTTTAATTCTGGGCACCAAAGTTTGAGGGCATTAAAAATCTGGAGAATGCCCTGAAACACAGAACCTCAATGGTGAAGGAATTTGAGTTAGTGATGTATGAGCTGGGTTTGAAGGGACTGGGCATGTTGAACATGGAGAAGAGAGAGGTCTCAGTGTGGCCACCATAGCTGGCTTCTAGTATTGGAAGGACCATCTTGTGAAGGAGGGCTTTGATCTGTTTCATTTGTTCCAAAATGGTAGAACCAGGAACAATGAATGGAAATTGCACAGAAGTCCATTTAGGCTTAGTATTTTTTGGGGGGGAAACCCCAAACAACCTCCTAACTGTTCTCACCATGAGAACTGTCCAAAAGTGAAATGGGCTGCCTTCAGAGCTGATGAATTCTCTCCCTGAGGTATTTAAGCCATGACTGGAGAACCACTTCAGATACTTTATAGCAGGGACTTCTTTGTGTTGAGGTTTCTAACATTTCAATTTGGTGATTCTGTGGAACTCCCTCTACTGACATAGATTAGCAATTGTTTATAATTTTGGAGACTGCTGCTGGATGCTGAGAGGTTGAGTGGTTTGCTTAGGGTCTCATAGTCATCATGTCAGAGTGGAAGATTTGAACACAGGCTTTTCTGACTATCCCAGGGGTGGAGAAGCTGTGGCCTTGAGGCCACAGGTGGCCCTTTAGGTCCTCAAATATGACTCTTTGATTGAATCCAAACTTGATAGAACAAATCCCCTTATAATACTTGGACTCAGTCAAAAGGTTGTACCCAAGGACCTAGAAGGCCACATGTGGCATCAAGGCCACAGCTTCTCCCCCCTGGTCTATCTACTATGTCACATTACCTCTTGAGAAGATAATAGAATTATGGATAGTGTAATGGAAAGGTAATTTGTATATAGTAGGGGCTTAATGAATGGTTGCTGAATGAATGAATGAATAAAAAGTGTACAGAGCTTGAAGTCAGAAGACTTAACCATGTGACCTGACCACTGACTTAACTTCTCTCAATCTCACTTGTCAAAAATGGAGATAATGATACTTTTATTACATACCTCATGGGGATGGTTGTGAGGAAATCGTTTCTAAACTATAAACAGTATGGAAATGTGAGTTATCCATCTTGTAATTTATTTATTATAGTGCAGAGTATTCTCTCTCATTGGTACCATAGGATAATTTTGAAATAATTATGATGATTATCTATGGTGAATCTAATGATAGACCTAAATTGTGAAAGTGACAAATAAAAATTCAGTTGAAAGAGCATTAAACATGAAATTAAGAGACTGGGGTCAGATCTACTTCTGGTGCTTGCTACCTGTGTGACCTTGGGAAGATCACTTCACTTTGTTGGAGTTTGGTTTCCTCATCTATAAAATAAGGTGGTTAGACTAGAATACCTCTGAGGTCCCTTCCTTCCCTATTTCTATGATCCTCTGATCTGTGATCATTAAAGACTTTTTCATTTTTGTTAGTAACTTTATTCATAATAGCAAAACATGACACATACATGTATAATAAGGACATGAATATATTTATATATAATTATCTGGTTATCTAATTAAATATATATTAAATATCTGCATCAAAAATTAGAAAGGGCATGATCTAAACTGTCAGCTATTTTCATTTTGATTTTGTCAAATTGTTGAATTCAATATAAAGAACCCATTGGTAAAGAGTAAATTGAAAATTTTTCTTTTCTTTTCCAGGCCAATGAACAAATTAAGGGTGCAGGGGGCTTGAAAACCTCCAGTATAGTCATTGCACTGACTGATGGCAAGTTGGATGGCCTTGTGCCCCAGTATGCAGCCAAAGAGGTGTGTCTCGAACTGAGGCCCTGAAATATGTTCTGTTGCATTTTGTCATGGAGCTTTTCCTGTGCAACCCAGTGTTTAAATAATGGCTTTCTTTGATAGGCAAACATAGCCAGGACCCTGGGGGCCAGAGTTTATTGTGTTGGAGTTCTTGATTTTGATCAAGCGCAGGTAAGCAATCAGATTTATAGCTTTTTCTCAATTCAGAGAGATGCCTCCTAAAATAAGTGTTACTGAAGTATGGTGAAAAACAGAATTCATGGAGATTTCTATTAAGATAGTTTATCTCGTGCTATAAATCACTGAAATCAGTGAACAGGGTCAGTGATTTAGAATGTATCCATTACTGAAGAACAAAAGAACTCAGAAATTATCCTTTTACCAACTGAAGATACCAATCTAAAACACAAATCTATTTAATTTTGCTCTTGTTGTTGGATTTAAAATCTCTCTCCTTAAAATAAACTTTGACTAATGTGGGTTTTGGAAACAGCAGGGTTTTCTCAAATTTTCTATGAGTTTTATTGCTTATCTTTGACTTTTATTTTACCTGTCTGAATTTTGGAAATTTGCGTATTTTCAAAAAACAAACACAATCTTATCAATCTCAAAAGCACTTTATATTTAATTTTGCAGCAGGACATGGCTATAACTCACATAATTTGATGTGTCTGAGTCCTTCCTTAGTTTAGGGAGGGTAGTTCACCTAAATCATCTTGGTTCATAAACTAATTTTATGACCATCTGTTGTATTTTGTTCTTAATAAATATACCATATCACTGTATCAATGAATTGTGACTTTCTCCTAGAATCACAGCATAAAACTTACTAGGCTTTAAGTACATCTTTATCCCCACACCCCTGTCAATCATCATTTTTTCCTACTTTTTTTAAAGCTTGAAAAAATTGCTGATGCCAAAGACCAAGTATTCCCTGTCACAGGAGGATTTCAAGCTCTTAAAGGAATAATTAACTCTGTGAGTAACTTGGCTGTGGGGAGAAAACTTTCATAATCATACATGTATTTTGAACTGACCTGAGATGATCTGGAAAACGGTTATGTTGCTTTTGTCTTGAATGGAGGGAGTTAGATGGAAAAAATCACTATTTACTGACCATAGTTTAATAAAATATTAAATTTCTGGGTTTAAATTTGAAGTCAGACGTTGATAATTAAGGTACAGTTTCTAGAGGAGTCAGTGATTTGTGTTTTTGATTGTAACATTTTCAGGGAGTCTTTGTTTTTTACCAATCATTTATTACGTAATGTCAAGCTCAAAATAGAAAAGGGGCCACTAAGCTGTACATGAAGATCCCTGCAGACTGCATACTGAATTAGGTTTGCAATCAAATGTTATCTCTGTTTTATTATACTTTGGCTTATTTTGTTAAATAGATCCCAATTCAATTTTAATCTTGTTGTAGTCACGCTGGGCAGTGTTGTGGGGCCGTTATGGGCCAGCCCAGTGCCTGACACCTCTGAATCACTGGACAGCTAAGTAAGATGATAGGGAGGGTGATGTGGAGAAGGTGACATAATAATGTTTTGAACCTCAAAAGGGAAGAGTCTGTTGATAGAACAAATGAAGCATTTATTAAGCTCTCAATGTGTACAAACCACTAGGCTACATGTGGAGTATACAAACAGAAAAGACAGTTCTTGCTCTCAATGGAGCTCCCATTCTAAAGTAAAGAGGCCAGGACCTGTGGAAGGTTACAGCTGCAGGTCATACAGAACCATTACCCATAAGGAAGCATGTATTAATGCTAGTTTTTCAATGTCATTTCTCCTGAGAAAATGGTATTATTTTGTGATGTCGAACCACTTGACAATGCCAAGGACTTTGGAGGCAAGAACTACATTTTCTGAGTCCTGGGTAGCTGTGATTGTGGCACCTGCAGCAGCTGTGACTAGGCTACCACTTTTCAGAGATTTGTCTCCAGAGGCTAGAGCATTGATTGCTCTTCCTAAGGCTCTTGGGTCAAGGGTCCTGAACTTCTCCATCAGAGTCTGAGGGGAGATGGTGATCAGGACCAAGGTTGTGATGTGTCTGGCACATACTGCTTCCTATCTCTATCATCTTTGCATTGCTTTTCTGCCTTGTTGAGTATTAGAACACTGATTTGGAAGAAACCAGTCAGTAAGCATTTATCAATTCTCTTTTATACTGCAGGCACTGTATTAAGCACTGGGGATAAAACAACAAAAAAGGAAACAGTCCCTGTCTTCAAGTAACTTAAATTCTAGTGGGGCACATAATAGGTACTCATGTCAAATACATACAAATACATAGAAGTACCTTTTATTTTGAGGCGGGTTTGGCTTGCAGAGCTTCTTTTAGATCGCATAATTTTCTTAAAAGTTTTCAGGGGTTGTATGAGAATGACATAAGATAGAAATTGTTTTTATTTATTTCGTTTTAAACTTATTTTATTATCATGATTAATGATATTGTTTTCTGAATGTTGAACTAACCTCATGTCCATGATATAAATACAACTTAGTCACAATAAGTGATTTCATAGAGGACTTGCTGTAGTCTGGTCGATAAGATTTTATTTAAAATTATACATATTAAGAAAATTTGATTCAAAGTTCTTCATTTTTTTCAGGTTTTGAGAATAATAGTGTTGGTTTTCTTGTTCTTTAGAAATTTGGTAAAGTTCTCCTGTAAATATATTAGAAGCATTAGACTATTCTTCCCCTCCCTACTCTCTTGCCTTAATCCCTTCCCATTCTATGAAGCCCCCATGTAATTATTTTGCAACAAGTTATATATTTTTTGAGGTTGGATTATTTAAGATCTTTATTTAGTCTTCTGTTAGTTTAGATATTTCATATTTTTGAAAGTAATCTATTTCTTTTGCGTTCTCACTTTTGTTTACATATAGTTGTGCAACTCTTAATATTTTTATTTCTTCTGATTTTCTTGTGATTTTACCCTGTTCAGTTGCTATTTTGTTGACTTGATTTTATGCTTTTTTCTTTTTAAATCAGGTTTGCTAAAGTCTAATCAATTTTGTTAATTTTCAAAAAAATGAACTTCTAGTTTCATTGATCATTTTTATAGTCTTTTTGATTTCCAATTTATGTATTTTTTTGTCTTTAATTTTCAAAATCTTTTCTTTTGTGGAATATGAAGCATTAGGAATGTGCAATTCCTCCCCCACCCCACTCCCAAATGCAAAAAAAAAACCCCAAAAACAGTCAGTGGTATGGGAACAAGAAACCAGGGCTCAACTTTTTCACTATTCATGTACTTCCTATTTTAAGAGCCCAGAACATTTTTGATTTTGAAATTAAATCTCTCTCTCTCTCTCTCTCTCTCTCTCTCTCTCTCTCTCTCTCTCTCTCTCTCTCTCTCTCTCTCTCTCTCCCTCCCTCCTTCCCTCTCTCTCTCCCTCCCTCCCTTCCTCTCTCCCTCTCTCCTTATCTCCGGGGTTCATTACATGTACCTTCCTAAACAAGGGGAGGAACCTTTTAGAAATAAAAAGCGGAGCTCTCAGGCTTTTCTCAATAGAAGTTTTTGTTTTTACTATCCTTATCTCTAAAGATTAGCAAAACTTTGTGCTACATATTTGCAACATCACTATGACCATCAAACCAAAACATCATTAAATGTATCTTTTAAAGCAGAACTTTTCCTTTCAAGGAGCAACAATCTTACTTTCATCTGACCTTTAATTATGACCTTAGAAAATTCCCTTAAGTAAACCTTTGAAGGGAATCCCCTCTTCCCCCACCCAGAACAAACATTATTCAGAATGGATTTTATTGAAGTGGAATTTTTTGTAACTTCCAAAATGTATTTTTAAGTGGAAAGTATCCATTTCTTTCTAATTTAGAGAAAACTTTTCATTGGTATAAGTCTGGTTTCACTATAAAACAGGCTTCGAGTGGCATAGGGAAGCTATATCCCATAGCTAAAGGAGTATTGCGTGTTTAATAGTGATAATTAGTATCCAAAAGACTTTAACACTTGCTACTGTATTCACCGGGGAACAATAACATAGCTACAGCATGATTTTAATAGGATGGACATTGCATTAAAAGCAGTACATAGTCTGACTCTGTGACGTACTGCAAATGGATTATTGGGAAAATCACTTCTCTGCATCTCAGTTTCTTCATCTATAAAAAGAGGAACATTAACTAGATGATCCCCAAAGTGTCTTTCAGTCATTAGTCCTGTTGTCATAGAGTGAGTTGAATACAGTACAATTCTTAGAAAACATTTGTAAGTAATTGGAAGGTTAAATATCGACTAATCGAGCACTTGCTATGTGTCATGTACTATGTTAAATGCCGAGGATATGAGGGAAGGCAAAACAAATGAACATTCACACCCCCACAGCACCACCACCACCACCATCAAAAATGGTACCTGTTCTTAAGGAGCTTACATACCAATGAGGAAGTTGACATGTAAATAAATTGTTCTTGTTTTTGTTGTTTGTTCTTCATACTTGAAGAGGACCAATGACATTGTGAGGTTGAGGTCAAGGTATACAGTGTTTTCCACTGTGGTTGATCAGTCTAATAAGATCTCAGAAGGCTCTACCACAGATTGGACTTTTGAGTGTTCATTTGAGCTAGATAAGGAGATGTCTCTAGATTTGTGCACCTCGTGTTTCCTTTGTGCTACTGTGATTTTGCTTTGCTCATAGAGCACAGAAACTTCTTTGATGCAGGCATGCCATGCTGGGTGGTCTTGTGCCAACATCTTTCATGTCTCAAATCAATATTAAAGTTCTTCAGAGAGACCTTGAGAGTGTCCTTGTGTCACTTCTTTTGACCTCTATGTGAGAGCTTGCCTTGTGTGAGTTCTCCATAAAATAGTCTGTTAGTTAAAAAGGTTTGGGCACATGGCACATGGCCAGGCTGTCAGAATTGTGCTCTCTAAAGCACCTCACTGAAGTAACTATAAAATATATACAGAAAAGAAGGGGACCTCAGACAGGAAGACTCAGGTGATCAAGGGAATGGTGACCATTGCAAAAGTTGATGTTTAAGTGGAGTCTTGAAAGAAGCCAGGGATGTTAAGGAGCAAAGGATGTCAAGAGGTTTTCTGGGAGAGGCATGGGAACATTCTAGGTACAGGCACAACAAATAGACGAGTTTCTATTCACTCTTGGAGGTATTCGGAAGACATTGGAGTTTATTGGGCAGGAGACCTCCACTAGCAAAATCACCATGGACAGTGCACAAGAAGGATATGATTTTATCTGCAACATAACCTCCTAAGCATAACATACACTAACAGTTAAAATTATAGTAGAAAGGAGCAAAAAATAAAACAAACTTCCCAATGTTCCCCTTTAACATTCTATTTTTTCTCTCAATATGACGTCGTTGATTGTGTAGAGATTTACCTTTTAAAATTGTCACTTTGGGAACAAGTGATTCTTCTTTCCTCCTCACTTTCCCTCATCAGCATTGTCTTACTCTCCTGGATTTGTAGTCTTTCCTTTCCATTGTCCCCAGGTCTTGCTGCCCAGTTTAGTCATTTTCATGGACATACCTTTTCTCTCATTTGTCTTTAGTTCAGCCACAGCTATAGTTCAGGCTTTTATCACATATGCTCTGAATGGTGACCTGACTGATGTCCCAGTTTTTAGTCTTTTCTCTCTCTGGTATGTCCTTCCCATAGCTGCCAATTTACTCTTTAACAGTATTCTTAATTTTTTATGTTCTTTCCTGTCAGTATAAAGTGAGGTATTTGAGGTCCCCGTCAATATATAAATGTAAGTTTGGTGAATTTTTTCTGGAAATATCTGATGGAGGGTTCTACCTCAAAGCAAGTGTAGGTATCCTCTGACTGTTTTCATTAGGCTCACTCTGTCATGATGTAAAACCTTTTAACTAGTGGTTGAGCCAGAACTGAATATGTGTACAAAGAGTTTGGAATGGACAAACTCTTCCTCTCTTTCCTGGTAGCATTTGGGTCAGGAGGAGGAAATGCCATGTGCCTCAGGATGTGGGAAAGGGGAGAGAGCCTCTGCCTGCTTCAGCTGCCTTATTTCTCCAACTGGCTTCCATGTGTCTGTGAACATATGGCACCACTGTTTCTTTTGTCTCTTTGTATTTACCAGACTTGGCTACTGCTGCTACCAGCTTCAGTTGCTGAGGAGACTTTTGATGACTCTTAAGATCTTTCCTGTGAGAACAGTAAAGGACTTCCATCACCATGCCATTTATATTAAATAAATCCCTTCAATGAATTCTACCTCCTCTTTTTTTTCTGTCTTTTCCAACCTATCCCACTTGAAATTCACAAGAGAAATGTAAGCTGTTATCACTTACTCTGGGGACTCTGACCAGGCCTTCTCTTGGTTGATAATATTTTATACTTTTATGTTTCTTTGGAGTTCTTTGTTGAGTGTATACTGTCACAGCGTGCTCACACTTACCATGTGCCTTCTGTGTGACTCCTATCTTTGGTTCTTCTGAGGTAGTGGTGTTTCAGGTAGCATTGTGGATAAAATACTCCGGTTGAAAAGAGAGGCCTTGGCTGTTATGGGGGTGGAAACATAACCTAGTCCACTCTTCTTTTCAGCTCACATTTCTATCATGCTTTAAGACTTACAAAATGTTTTCCTCACAAAAACCTTCTCTAAGGTAGGCAATATAAATGTTAGCATCTCTATTTTAGGGCTGAGGGCATGGAGCCTAGGAGGGTTTGGCATCCCTGACTACCACAGCTAGCGTATCAGAGATCTGGGGCTTTGAATTCAGATTTTCAGGGGTAAGTTCAAGGTTCTTTCCATTGTGTCTGAAAAACACAACACAGTCTGGTGGCCTAACCTGCAAGGTTTCCTCTATTGTTACAATACAGTTTATACAAAAATTATTTCTTGGTGCACCAGAGACAGGAGTTTTAAATTAAGCCTAGTGTCTTTCCAAACTGTGTTTTAAAAAAAGAAAACCAAATAATAGCACTGGTTTGTCTAAATTAAAAGCAAGGGACTGAAAAACCCACAGTTATGAACATCTTGGCTTTTACAAATTTAGTTCCCTTTCCTGAATTTTAGTTGATTCAGAAGACTTTTAGATTTCAATTTCTTTTTTAACATTTATGTATATATGTATGTGTAAATAAATATAAAGGATATTTTCATTCATTGTTAAAGGTTCTCTCCTGTATTTTTGATCATCATCTTTCTCCCTGGGACCACAGTTTTTGGAAGGATCCCAGTCATGCTTCACTTCCCTTGTTCTTAGATTCATTCACTATGTCTTGCCTGTGATGTACCTTCCTTTACCAAAGCCCCACCCTGAAGCACTGTTCTCTGGGGTAATGACTCCTTTCCTGGAACCACCATTTAGGGAAGGACCACAGCCAAACCTCATCTCACCTATTCTGGACTCATGCTCCAGAAATTTTTCCCTCCCATCTCCTTCTTCCCTTGGAGAAACCTCTGACTTGAGGCCCTGCTCTCCTTAGCTCTTCCTTAAACCATTATTTAGTCCCTCCATAGATGCCCTTTTCCTCTAAAAAAGTTTTCTAATTCCCCTATATTAGAATATGTCATATTCATTAATGTCTTCCTCATTCTTGAAAATCCTTGTTTGATCTCGTCTTTCCCATTAGCTTTTGTCCTCCCAGCTTGCCTTTGTGGCTTAAATGATTGAGAAATTAGTCCACAAGAACTTCTCTCACTCTCTTCTTAACTCTCTGCAGTCCGGCTTCCAGTCTCCACTCTGCAACCTTTGCCACTGCAAGTCACACCCACCAACCATGGGTATCCATCCCCAAAGGCTCTCTCCTGGGTTCCCTTCTCTTTTCACTGCCTGTCTTGGTCACGTTTTTACATCTGACATAATGGATTAGCATGTAATACATACTTCATGTAATCAATTTATCTGTTATCTATTTGTCTGTCTCTTTGTGCGCGCGTAGACACATACACACACACACACACACACATGCACACACAGACACACACACAAAGATCTTTATATCTCCCTGTCTCCTGCCTCCTAGGTAAAAGCACTTTCTCAGGGTAGTTAAAAAGAAGTTCATGAAACTAAAACCACTAGCAAGGAGATGAAAAGTAAACACTAAGTAAATGCCTCATATATCTGGTTATCTATTTAGTAGAGTTAAGAATCAAGATATATAGAAGAATGGTTTATTTTCCATTTATCTCACCCATTTGTAAATTTCCTTTGCAGTTTCATGACAGTTACCTTCTTTTCTCCTAAGAAGTAATTATAGAATGAGCATATTTGATTTCCTCAGTCTTATGCTAGGCACCGTGATGGAAGTGCATTTTACAGTTGAAGAAACTGAGGCAGTTAGATGTTGTGACTTGTCCAGGGTCATACAGCTATTAAGTATCTGAGATCAAATTTGAACTTAGGTTTTCTTGATTCTAAGTGCAGCCCTTTATCTACTGTGCCATCTAACTGCTTAGCCCTTCTTGGAGGGTCTTAAATACCAGGACTGAAATACTGAGATTTTATCCTGTAGGGAATGGAAATGGATTTTTTTTGAAAATCAAAGAGGCTAAGATTGAATTAATGGGAGGATTATAATATGCCATAGTTAGAACCCATTTGGAATATTGTACCCAGCAGCAGTGTGAAATTTTAGGAAGAATGTTGACATTGTGGGAAGTGACTTGAGGAGAGAAACCATGGTGGGGTGTATGTGTGTGTATGGTGATGGTAGGGAACAGGGAACTTCAAGGTGCTGAAGGCAGAATCAGCTGAAGGAACCAAGGGCATTTATCCTTGGAAAAATGAAGATTTGGAGAACTTTCTTTAAGTATTTGAAGAATTGTCATGTGGAAAAGTGATTAGATTTGTTTTGCTTGGCCTAAGAAGATAGAATTAAGAGAGGTGAGTAGATTTTTTTTATGGGGAAATAGATCTTAGCTTAATCCAAGGAAAATGTTGCTAACAATTAGAAATGACCCAAAATGGAGTGGGCTGATTCATGAGGTAGTGAGTTCCTTGTCACTCTAGGTAGTATAGTTCCTTGGAATTTCCAGCAGAGGCTGAAGCAAAAAAACAAAACAAAAAAACAAAATTAAAAAAGTCTAAAATAACCAAACCAAAACTCCACAGAAACACAATTAAAAGGAAAATCATTGGTCATCTACTACAGTCTATTAACTTTCCTGTCTCTCCCCCCCCCCCCCCCCCCCGCCTCCCCAAGATATCTGACAAGTAGCAACTCAGAATTTGCTGGGAGACCTTAAATCAGGGGAAATCCCCTTCCCCCAAAGGAAGTTCCTTCCAATTACAGATGTGGAAGTTATTGCTGACATCAAACCTGAATCTTTGAAACTTCCTGTTCTTTTTTATTAACTTCTGGGCCCAAGGAGAACAAGTGTGAAGTCCTCTTCCTCATGGTGACCTTTCAATTATTTGACAATTAGCATGTTTCCTCTGAGTCTTCTATCTTTTCTCGCTACATATCTCTAGTTCTTCAACCACTCCCAAACTGGTGGTTCTTTTAGGACATTCTCTAGTTAATGATGGATTTATGAGAATGGGACAGATGTGACCTGAGCAAGGAAAAATCCAGTGATACTTGTCATTTCCTTGGTCATGGAGGTTATACAGAATTCCATTAGCTTTTTGAGCTGTTGTATCATATTTGCATATTAACTCCTTTGAGCTTGCAAACGACTGAAATCCCCATCTTTTATTTTTTTTTTTTTGGAGGCAATCAGGGTTAAGTGACTTGCCCAGGGTCACACAGGTGGTAAATGTCTCGGGCTGGATTTCAATTCAGATCCCCTTGACTTCAGGGCTAGTGCTCTATCTACTATGCCATCTAGCAACCCCTATATCTTTTGTAGAGATCATAACATTGTACCTTTGAATATCATAACTCTAGTGCTGGAAAGGACCTCAAAGACCATCTAGTCCAGTCTTCCATTTTATAGATGAGGAAACTGAGGCAGAGGAAGGTTAAGTGACATTTATAACATCCTCTGGTAGTAAGCATCAGAACTGGGATCTGAATCCAGATCCTCTGATTTCAGAATCTGTGTTCTATCCACTGTGCTATTTTGTGTAATCAACTTCTGAATCCCAAGTATAAAACTTTATATTTATCCCTATTTAATTTTATTTTGTTCAGCCAAGTCTGTTATCCTCTCAATTTCTTATTTCATATGCAAACTTGATAAAAAATGTCAGCTTAACCCTTAGCTAAGTCTCTAATAAAAGTATCAAATATCATGGGATCAAGCCCATGTTAATTCACTGTAGATTTCAAGTTGGCTTTGAACAATTAACTCTTCTTTGAGTGTGGACATTCAACTATTTCTATCTAAATCCATCTAATTATACTATCAACTAGCCCACATTACCATTTTAAAAAAAATATGAATTGTAGGAGCTACTTAGACACTTTACTAAAATCTAGTTAAACTGTAAGTATTTACCTGATATGCCACTTAGTAACCCAGTCAAAGAAGGAAATAAAGTTAGTGTGGCATGACCTGTTCATTGAATCCATCATGACTCTTTATGATTTTTGCTCCCTCATCTAGATGCTTACCAACCATATCTATATGTTTTGAATCTTGTCAGGAATCATCATCAAGTGTATTGGTTTTTTTTTCTTTCATTCTTTTTTTCTTCCTCTTTATTTTTAATCAGGACAGTGTGTCCTCCAGTTTTATAGCTCCTCTCCTGTTCTCAACAACCTTTCAAAGATCTTTGACAATAATTCAAAATTACATTCACCAATTTTTTCAGTATCCAGAATTGTAATTCATAAAGGGAAGTAACTTGAATTCATCAAGAGCAGCTAGGTGCTGCTCTCAAACTATTTATCTTTAATGATTCCCTCTTAGGGATGTGTAGGTGTCCTGCATGCGGGTTAGATAGCTTAGCTTCTGAAGTCCACATCAACCAAGGTTCATTTTTTTTTTTTTAATCCAAGTGGTGACTTAAGGTAAGCAACATAGAAATAGAGTTTGAGTTGGAGCAAAATGGAAAGAGACTGTCAGTGGGAGACCACCTAGGAGTTTATTGGAGTGATGTTGGTGACAGGTGATGGAGCCCTGAACTAGGATGATGGCAGTGAGAACAGAAAGAAAAGAATGAAAATGACATATTTGAAGGAAGAATTTCCAAGTCTTAATAATAGAGGGTGGAAGAGAGAGAAATATCAGAGATCCTGAGATTGAGTGGCATTGAGAGAAATAGGATAGATAGTCAGAAGAAATCAGGTTTGAGGAAAGGGGAGATGATTAGGTGTCTTGTTTAGATTGAATCTGAAGTGATGATGAGGAGTTTGTACGGGATTGTTCTTTATAGAGATAGAGACATGAGACTGGAGCTCAGAAGGCAAGTCAGAGGTTGATGAATTTGAGAACTGATACTCCTTACCCCCTTTTCCCACTTCATGTTTTCTGAAAATAAAATAAAACTTAGGCAACTGCTGAAGATGACTCAGAAGGGGAAAAACAGGGTTTTTTTGAAGGTTGGCAAGTCACTAATAAACAGATGAATATATGTGTAAATATATATATTTACAGTCATAGGATTATAATATCCTTGACAATGTCAGTTTTTCATTTGAATCCCTATACTCTTAGTTGATACATGAACACAACTGTGTTCTTTTCAGTTCTATTTTAACAAATATTAGAAAAATTGAAAAATGGCAAAAAATAATCTTATAGATTTCAGATTCCATCAATGTTGTCTTCAGTTATATGTCAGTAACCATGTTTATTTTTCCTTTGATTTGTCTTTCTTTCCACTGCCTCAGTTCATCATGTAGGTAAATTTATTAATTCAGAAAAAAATCTAAACTTAAGTTAAATTCCAAAAAGAGCATTTTCATATACACAGCAGAACACAAACAAATTCTGTATGAAACCATGAATGTCCATTTTATACTACTTTCTTTTTAAAAAAATATCTAATAAATTCTACACATTTTTTCCCCAAAATTATCCTTCTTGCCTGTGCCACCTTCTGAATCCCCTTCTGTTCTCTTATGGGCATACTCAGTAAAAGTCTTTTTTGGTATCACTTTTGTCAATCTTCTTTCTCCGCCCCTGCCCCCCCCCCCCCCCCCCCCCCGTTCAAATGAGAAAGTAAATATATACAGAATACATTTTATGGAAACAATTAATAGAAGGAAGACAGTGGAATTAAAAAGGATCAGAAAAAGGCTTTCTGCAGAAGGTAGAATTTTAGCTGGAACTTGAAGGAAGCTAGAAAAACCAGGAGGAGGAGATGAGGCTGGAGAGAACTGGGAGACAGCCAGTGAAAAGACCCAGTTTCTAGAGATGGAATGTCTTATTAGAGGAACAGCAAGGAGGCCAGTGTAAATGGGTCTAAGAATACTCAAGGGAGGGGAAATACGATATGAGAAGATTGGAAAGGTAGTAGTGGGGCAGGCTATAAAAGACTTTGAATTCCAGAGGATTTTATATTTGATCCTAAAGGTAAGAGAGGGCCACTGGAGTTTAGTGAATGGGGTTGGGGAATGGGGTAGGGTGACGTGGTCACATTTGTACATTAGGAAGACTCATTTGATGGCTGAAGAGAGGATGAGCCAGAGTGAGGAGTGAATGAGGCAGCAAGATCAACCAGTGGGCTATTTCCATAGATCAGTTCTGAGGTGATAGGGGCTTGAACCAGTCTGGTAGCAGTGTCAGAGAGAATGGGGTCTATTTGGGAGATATTATAAAGTTTACAAAGTTTTTAAAAGAGTGAGACTTGACCATTGAACAGATAGAGCTTTCACTATCATTTTTAATTTGACATTCCTTGACATGGTGAGCATCATGACAAACAGTGGTCTTAATCACTTACCATTCAGTCTTGAAGGATTTGTAAGCACATATATTCTCTTTAAGTCAGCAAACACTTATTAAGTGCTTACTATATGTCAGTCACGGTACTCGGTATTGGGGTTACAAAGTTGCCCAAGAGGCGGTCTTCTATGTTCTAATGGGAAGAAAACCCAAGTCACTCTGACTGGCAACATTTGGTCAAAAATAGGTCCCAGATCATTGTTTGAGCCTTGATTGGCTCACAGTGAATGTAAATAGCAATTGTTTCTATTTTGGTTAGAAATCCTGAGGGTCTTCCCCTTACAGTTTGATTTTTTTGACTAGATAGAAGTCATTCTCTGCCTCATTTCTTATCTGTCCTTAATAGATTGTTGTCCATTGTTCTTGAAGAAGATCAAAATGATATTACTATGTTAGAATGAAGTTACAATGCATCTGATTAGACTTATATGAGCTCAGAATGCTCTATCACTGGTCAGGCACAAATATTCCATGTGAACATTTGGAGTGGGTTCTCTAAGTTTGTGCATCTCTTGTTTCTTTTGAGTTATTTTAATTCTGCTTTCATCATAAAGCACAACCTCTCCTCTGATGAGGGCATGCCATGCTGGGCAATCCTGTGCCAGTGTTTCCCATGTCACAAAATCAATTCCAAAGTTCGTATGAGAGACCTTGAGAATGTCTTTGTATCACTTCTTCTTGCCGCCATATGAGTGTTTGCCTGTATGAGTTCTCCATAAAATGGTCTTTTAAGCAAGCTCATGTTTAGCATTTGAACAACACGACCAGTCCATTGGATGGAGTTGGACTCTCCAAGGTAGAGTTCACCGGATGGGTACTACCTTAGTCAAACTGGTGCCTATTAAAGACTTTAGATTAAAAAGGCTAAGGCCTCCCATTACATCCAGAACCATCTCCAGTTTTCCTGATTTGTATCTCTCTACTAGTTCCTGATGGTTCTGGAGGAGAAAGTGAGGCTGATGACTTTGCACAGCCTCTCTCACTTAAATCCAATTCACTTGCATACGATGACATCACCTCCCTGAAGTCTTAATCCTCCTCAAGAATGCAGGACAAACTACAACTGAGGAGAAAACTATAGATTAAGTACACTATAATACAATTAAATACAAAGCAGTTTTAAGTGGAAAAGCATAACTACTAACTTGAGGCACCAGAATAGACCTGGGGCAAAATAGTTTATCTGAAGTTTGAAGGGAGGTTGGGATTCCCTAGGGAAAAGGTGAGGAAAGGGATCATTCAGAATATGAGTGACATTCACATATGTGCAAAAGTACCAAAATGGAGAATTGTATATAACAACCAAGTAATGGGCCATGTTGGCTGGAACGTAGGATGCTTGAATTCATTTTACAAAGATATATTGATGGGGATTGGAATTGAATGTTAGGCAGAAAACATTGTATTTTAACTTGCAGGCAATTGGTAGACTCTAAAATTTTCTAGTCAAGGTTGGAGCTGTGTTTTATGAATTGCAGTACACAAGCCGTGCTTAGGATGGATCAGAGAGGGAAGAGACTTGAGACAGGGAGACCTATTAAGAACCTATTGCAAGAATACAGGCAAGCAGTGGGAAAGCCCCGAACTAGTATGGTGTTTGAGAGATTTTTACTTAGCAGATTTTTTTTTTACGTGTTGTCAGTAATAATCCGTAATAGACTCTGATGTTGGAAAATCAATGCTGGAGGGAATATCTGTTATTCCTAATAAACATTCTAAGAATTAAAGCATTTGAATAGGCTATATGAAGAAAAAAGTATTCTACCTTTTGAAAAAGTCCCAATTATCAGGAGCTGCATATAGAATGAGATTATAGGGGCAGTCAGTGCCAATCAGTGCTTTGGATTCATCTGAGCCCCTTTCTTTTGCTCAGTCTCCTGGGAGTCAGGAAATTTTGGGTGGGGATGGGGTCCTTCCCCCAAATCCCTTATTGTTGGGCTTCCATTTCTAGCCCTCCCTCTCTGTTGTCTTTTGGCATGTAGACTTGTGGCATATGGATGCCATCAGCCACCACAGCCTGAACTTGTGGGAACAACTCCCTACACTGTTTGTAACTAAAGCTGGAGCTTGGTGGTATTATGTGATTAATTAAGATAAGACCTCATTAAAATCTATGTTTTTATGCATGCAACAAAAGAAAAAAAATGCCATACATTCATATCCTTTTTGCTTTATTTTAAAATTTTTAATGAATATTATAAATGCTATTAAATACCAATACAATCAATTAAACATGCTTTATGACTATTTACATGTAATTGAATGAATTTCAGTATGTGAAATATCATAACCTTTTAGTTACTCTCTCCAAGGTTTCTTCACTTTGTTCAGTACCATTCATTGTCTTGTATATGATCGTCACTAGTGTAAACCCAGCTTTTTTCTTCCTGTTTTCTGGTTTCACATTATTTCCTAAAGTTCTTTCTACTTCACATGTGTCCATCTTCATTATGGTACATAATGCTAATAGTACAGCAATTTGCCCAGCCATTCTTTTATTTTTGGATATTTTCATTACTTCTGGGTTTTTGCAATAATAGAGATGCTCTGAAAATCTTTGAGTATTTAGTTTAAAAAAATTGGTGTATATGCAAACATACATGCAGGCACGTGTGGATGTATGTATGGGATAATGCTTTCAGGATTCATAGACTCGTACTAGACCTGAAAGAAGTCTCAGTGGTCATATGGTCTAGCCATATCATTTTGCAGAGACTGAGTGAAGTAGTAAGTGACTGATGCAGGATTTCACCTCCTCTTCCTGACTTCTAGTCCAACACTCTATCCACTCTACCTTCCCTCCTCTAACTCTAGAGACAGTGTTTGTTTTCTTCCCCAATGTACTGGGTCATAATTTTCAGGCTAAAATGAAATCATTGAGTCAATGTATGCGATTATTTTGGCAACTCTCATTTTTGTACTACTAGATGATCTTCAGAAGAAATTCTCCTAATTTAGAATTCTACTAGCAATAAGTGCATTGCTTTAAAGCCTCACACAAATCGTTTGCTTCTTTGTTCTTAATTATTTTTGCTAATTTGAAGAGGAGAAAGTGGTACTTCAAAGCTGTGTTACTTCTCAACTTTTTGATTATTAGTGTTGCTGAACCTTTTCAAGTGATTATTAACAGTTTTTTTTTTCTCTAGTGAAAGTTATTTGTTCATAGTTTTGACCATTTGAAAAAATTTAGGAGTTCTTATGCATTTCAGATATCAAATTTGTTTTCTCTGAATTGATTATTAGTGTTGCATATTCAAAATTTTAATTTTAATCAAGTACTCAATTTTCTCCTTAATTATCCTTTCTACTTATCAAATCATCTTTCCACTATTAAGCTAAGTAAATTATTCTATTTTCTTTTATCTTTTTTATGACTGTCATATAATTGGAATTCACTAAGATATATTGTTGTCTGGGATGTAGGTCTAAATTGTTCTTCTGCCAATTTGTCAGCCAATCTCCTGGTACATTTTTTAAAAAAATAAGTAATCCTTTCCTCAGGATTATTTTGTTTTCTGTATAGATCTGGCAAACCCTAATATTTTATCTATGCATCTAGTATCTCTCCTCTCTTTCATTGATTCATTTCTGTATTTTTTTCTATTACTAGAGAGTTCTTTTAAAAGTGAACCATTGGTTAATTCTTTTTGTTTTTACATTACTATCATTTCTATATTCTCTCCCTTCCTACCCTTATTTCTCCCTCCAGTGAGTGTGCCCTTTAAACAAAAAGCAGTAAAACATTTATTATTTTCTAACTTATTTATTAGTTTTCAATTTTCAACATCACTTCCATAAGTTTTAAATTTACTCTCCCTCCCTCTCCCTTCGCTCCACATGATGGCATCCAATCTTATATAAGTTCTGCACATACATTATTAAACATATTTTCACATTAGTCACATTGTATAGAAGAATTAAAATGAATGGGAGAAAGCATGAGTAAAACTAACTAAAACCAGACATACCAAAACAGAAAATAGTCTGCTTCATTCTGCATTCTGACTTCATAGTTCTTTCTCTGGATGTGGATGGCATCTTCTATCATGAGTCCTCTAGAAATGTTTTAGGTCCTTGCCTTGCTATGGAAGACTAAGTGTATCAAAAACAGTCCTTGAATACTGTCTGTTACTGTGTACAATGTTCTTCTGGTTCTGTTCACTTCACTCAGTATCAGTTCATATAAGTCTATTCAGGTATTTCTGAAGTCTGCCTGTTTGTCATTTCTTATAGCAAAATAACATTCCATTACATTCATATACCAAAACTTGCTCAGCCATTCTCCAATTGATGAGCATTTCCTTGATTTCCAGTTCTTGACCACCACAAAAAAAGAATTGCTATAAATATTTTTGTATGTGTGACTGCTTTGTAATAAAATATTTTAGCAAAGCCATTCAATACAGGACCTGTGTCTAATAGTGCCAAGTTTTGTTGAGAACTATTTTGTGATATGTTTTTTAGTCAGGAACATCCAGTTTCATTAAAATGGTTGTATTGTTTTTATTGATTAGTTTTTGAGATTGAGTTGAATTTCTCATGCAAAGTGTTCTTCAGCATTAAACAAGAGTTTATTTATGTACTGTAGGTGAAGCACTATTCTCATATCTAAGCCCTACATCTCTCAACTCTCTCTGTAACTAGAAGTTTCCCTCTTTCTCACTTAAAGGCTGGATAACCATCACAAGTTACCCAGTAATCCAAGCCTTAATTTAGGTTTACTGTAAAGTAGTAAGAATAAGAGATGCTTGAACTATAATTTATAAATCTTAACCTTTGAATTTCTTTGTGTTTCTTAATTTGGATTTTGTCCAATTTTATTTTGAATGGACCTTCCCCCCCTCCCATAGAATTCTCTGAAGAAAAATATTCACAGTTTGGTTACAAGGGGATACTCTTTAGGTACTACCAGCATCATTTTCTAAACGGACTCATTAATAAACATTCATGATTATGTTACATCCTAGGCTATCCAATTGAATGGGCATTACCTCTTTAAGTGAGTACCTAAAAAGATCTTATCCTAAAAGACCAAGGTCTCCCATTGCATCCTGGGTCATCTCCAGTCATCCTGATGAATATCTGGTCACTGGATCCAGATGATTCAGGAGGAGAAAGTGAAGCTGGTGACCTTGCACAGCCCTCCCTCACTCAAAACAAAGTCCAGTGCAAATCATGTCATCCTTCCTCTGATGTCATGATCCTCTTTGAAAATGAAGGATGAACACAACAACAACAAGTACAGTATGGACAGATTTAGAGGCTCACATCTGCTCATTTAAATATGACTTGATTTAGGCCCTACATTTTCAAAGGAAAAAAGGTTCTATTTATAGCATAAATAAATCACTTAATGGTAGCCAAATTCCTATGTCGACATAATTACCATTTTAGGGCCTACTTCTTCAGTAACTTGGGTAGCACAGCCCTTTTGTTACAATCTGGTTACCTGCGCAAGATGATCCCTTTACAATCTGTTTATCATTTGACAAAAAATAGTCATCTAATATACAGTCCTGTAGTCAAAGTCATCAACTGGAGAAATACATCATGATGCAGTCCAAAACCATGGCTGAAATAGCAAAGTAAGAAATATGTTTGGAATCAGGGCCAACATGAGATTCTCTTCCACAGCTTTCACAGAATAATTTCATCCCTGACTTAATAGTGATTCTCAAACTTGTATAACTTTGATCAGTTTTGGTGACAAGGTACCTCTCTGCCACTTGTTACCTAATATGCAATTGAGGCATGTGATAGAATCATACAATATGACTACATCGCACTAGATTACAGTTACACTCAATCCAAATTAATTTGAAATGTGTGAAGTGCATCCATGGCGAAACTATGTTTTGGTCCTTTGCTCAAGTCAAGCTACAGCAAAGGAGCAACAGCATTTGTATCAACACTGAGATCCACTTTCAACTTTTGCCAAACATCTGCACTCAACATGTGACTCGATGACAGCTGGTTCTTGAGATCACATTCATGGTAAATGCTAACCAAAAACAAGTAGAGAATAGGGCACAGTCATCTTTTCTTGTCCAGTCCCCTTGTGAAAGAAGTTCTGTGAGATTATCTTCAGAAACCCTAATGGGTAGAATATTTGAAATATTTTAGTATCAGAGAGAATATTATAATTACAAGTATATGTATACATATATATAATCATTGCCTCAGAATTAGCAACCTCTGATTAAAAGTAAAGAACATATAATCCTAATCTGTGAAGGATGGATGTTGTCTTTCCATTGGCATATTGACACAAATGCTTTCTTGGGCACCTCTAAATTAAGTAATTGAGGGTTCTTTTGTACCACAAACTTTTTTTGTCTTTATTCAGAAAGAATTAGTTTTAATTAGGATAGATAGCTTCAATTATAAAATAATTATACATCTTCTGGAAGAAATATGAAACTTAGTTGTTATGAGATTAATGTCAGATATTTTATATGGAATTTGGGACTCATAGCCAGGAGTTAAAATTTGGGATTTATAAGTAATGAATGAATAAAAATAATTATTAAATGCTTACTATCAGCCTTTCCATGACATGGTAGAGCCTCCAATCTCATAAGTACCCTGCCTACAAATAACTAATGTAATGCAAATGGCTCCTCCAGTCAGCTCCAGACTACTATTGCCATGAGAGGTAGTTGAAGTTCATAGAAAATGTAGAGCTTCAGAGATGAATGAAAGACATTTCAACAAATAGGAATAACTAAAAGTAGCTAAGCCTTGAATAGGGATGCCAACTAGACTGGACTTGAATACAGCATGTTCAATGATCCAAAAATATTTCCATGGCCTTGAATTTTTTTTCCTTTTTTCTTTTAAATCTGTTGTTATATCTGTTAAATCTGTTGTTATATCTGTTGATATCTTATGATTTAACATCATCTGTGTTTCATATTGTGCCTCTTCCCTTTCTCTTTCTTCTTCCCACTGAACCATTCCTTTTGATAATGAAGAAAAAAATAGAAGAGAGAATAAAGTTCTACAAAACTAACCAACAAATAAAAAATTTGATATTATGTGTAATATTCCAAATTCATGAGCTCCCATTTCTGCAAAGAAACACAGAGAGATGTCTTCTCCTATCTCTTTTTTTGGAGCTAACCTTGGTCATTATAATTTCCCAGCATTCAGTTTCACTGACTTTGTTGAAAGTCTTTCCAATTACTTTTTGTAATCATTTTGTATGTTATTTTCCTAGTTTGCTTACTTTTACTTTGTATCATTTTGAATAAATCTTTTCACACTTCTCTGTATTCATTATATTCATCATTCCCTTTTGTTTGCGTATCACTATTTGTTTAGTCAATTCCCAGTCAATAGCATTCTGATTTGTTTCCATTTCTTTGCTCCCATAAAAGCCCTTCTATAAATATTTTGGTATAGATGTAACCTCTTTTATTGTCACTAACCTCCATGGGGTATATTTTTAATAACAAAATCTCTGGGTCAGTGGCATAGCCATTTGGTCACTCTGTTTCCATAATTCTGAAATTCTTTGCAGAATGATGTTACTAATTTAGAACCAGACATCATACTGGTATTCATTAAACAGAGATTCTGTATACTTACAAAGTATGTGTATCTCTGTTGGTTTTTCTTCCTTAGAAGCACTAGGAGGTATAAGTTCACAAGTCAACCACTGCATCTGATGCTGGAATGACAGATGTGAGTATAAGGTGGGAGCAAAGGCAGCGGAAAGAGGTAGGGTTTGAGTTGCAGATGCTGCTGTAGATAAACTTACTATACTAATGGTAGCAGAGTTCGATTTTTTATATTTAGCTGGTGATGGTGTTGAAGTAGTGGGTGATTTGGTTTTTGTCACCATGACCACCACAAAATTTTCTCCTCAATTTTATATTCTTTGAGAGTAGTGTCATCATTGAGGATATTGCCAGCACAAATTAATTTTTGGCCTAGTACCAGAAAGGCATCTTCCCCTTTTCAGATTCAGTTCTCTCTTTCAATGCCCTAACCTTCTCCTCAAGGTCAGTGTCAGTTTTGAAGATCTTTTGCCAGCTGGTCTTTAGGTGATCTTTATGGTGTCTCTGCTGCCCCTAGACTTTAGAGCTGCTATGAGATCATTTGGCCTCTAGTCCCCCTGGCAGGAGCATTTAAATAGGAGTGAAAGAGATGGATGATGGGAGTAATCCAGGATTAGAGTTTGGGAAGGATAGTGTAGAGTTGAACTGACTTACTAAGGAGTTAAGAATGGAAGAAAGGGAGAAGGGTATAGCCAGAGCAAGGATGACAGTCTGGGAAAGCACTGAGGTATGGAGGAATTGGGAGTCATTGTGAGGATAAAGAATAGGTTCAGGAGCAAAGAGGAATGGGGAAAGATGGAATGATAGAAGATAAGTCAGACGGAGGGATTAGGAACTCCGGAGCAGGGAAGTGGAACATTTGTGGTAATATCAAGGATATGACTATCACTGTGTGTAGCTAAGGTTGAGTGGAAGAGTTGGGAGCAGATTAAGGAACAGGCAAGTTTGGGTATTCACGAGCACCTCAACATGTATGGAGTCACCTGTATAAGGTCCGAATTTGGAATGGAGATAGTGAGACAAACACTGAGCTCACTGAAAAGAGAGTGAATATTGGGGTATGGGAAAGTTGGTTGGGAACAATGATCAGAATATGGACTGGATTTAGTGAATCTCAGAAGAGAAAAAAATTGAGAGGTGTTGGTAGAGGAAGAATCTGTAAGGTCCCACTCAATGAGGAGGGAATGAGAGAAAGCTCTCCTAGTACTAGGCAGGATGCACAGTGATGCATTGTCTTTCAGTGGGACACAGGTTTAATTAAGCAAGTGCCAGAAGATGTAAAATATGTGACAAAAAAAGAAAATGGTGCGAAAATGAAAGAAAGTTTGTTACTGGAGATTGGGAGTCTCAGTGAGTACCGTGGAGGGGCCAGGCGGCTCTGGAGTGGTAGGAAAAGAGCTAATATAGATAGGGATGAAGCTTTAAACAACTGGTGTTGGGGAGAAGAGGTTGGTTTTTTGGTACTCAGGTTCAGCTTCCGTGGGATGGGGAATAAGAGGAGGTGGGAGTATGTACACTATTGGGGAATGAGTACAGATACAGCATCTGCATATGGGAAGAATTCTGGGGTTGAAGACAGGTCATTAGAATTTTCAAGTACTTTGATGATGCTTTCTCCTGGCAGGCAAAAACAGGGCCTGGTAGGGTCATGTACTTGCAAGTCTGAAAGCCCAGTCTTGAGGATGGCAGTGTTGCCTTGTGGTAAATACAAGATGGGTCTGGAAGGATGGGGTTCTAGACATCTCAAAGCCAGCCTTGGGGTGGGGGAGTGGGGTATATTATTTGGTGCCCTTTTATGTCTTTGGGTTTATTGGTAAAATTGAATCTTAGGAGAATGATAATCAAAATTCATCATTGATCAATCAGCAAGCATTTATTAAATACTAACTTAGCATTTATTAAGTACCTAGGTGACTACTTAGCACTATGATAAATACTAAGTAATACTTAAGAACGAAGCTGACAAGAAGTCCTTGCCCTCGGGGAGCTCATTATTTGAACATAGGAAGCAAAATGTACACATATAAATGTATACAAAATGCATACAAAACATTTGTTGGAAAAAGCGCTAGTAGCTGAAGGGATTGGGAAAAGCTTCATTGCGAAAATATTGTCAGCTTTGAGTTTTGATGGAAGCTAGGGTTGCTAATAGGTGAGGATGAGGAGGGAGTACATTCTAGACATAGGAGAGAATGAAAACAGGGATCCCACAAAGGAGCCATGCCTCCTTTGGGGGGAATGGGGAGGGAAGACAACAACTTTACTCAGTTCAGGACTCATGTTTTATGGCCCAGGCCCCAGGCAGAACATGCTGACTCCCACATGGTTAAGAGGCAGGGTGAAGCATTGGACAGCTGTAAGAGAGGCAGCCAATTAGACACCAAATAAGACACCAAATTAGACACCAAATAAGAATGCACTGAGAGTCACTGATTAGCCTAGGACATTTATCATGGAAAAAAAAAATAACTTAACAAGTATGGAGGTCTTATATCCAAAAAGGCAAGCAATGGGGAGATTTCCCTTCCCTTCCTTCCTGTTCTGTCCTGTCCTGTCCTCTCCCCAAACCTTAAACGTAATAAACCTACTGCACTCTGAAGCTGGGACACCAATGGCCCCTGCCTAAGGGCTCTTCTGAACCCTCTTAGCTTTAGAGTGATTATCAATAGTAGCTGTTGTTGTTTCCCACCCAGCCTGAAGTCTTTCTTTTTCTTGACCTCATTAAAGGGGCCACACCCTGGCTACTTCTTAAACAGGCCTATTCAATGAATGGGTGTTGCCTTACCTTACGTGAGTACTTGCAAAGACCTTGGCTTAAAGGACCCAAGGTTTCCCAGTGCATCCTGGGTCATCTCCAGTCATCCTGAGGAATATCTGGTCACTGGATTCAGATGGCTCTGGAGGAGAAGTGAGGCTGGTGACCTGCACAGCCCTCCCTCACTCAAAACAAAGTCAAGTGCAAGTCATGTCATCATTTCTCTGATGGCATGGTCTTCTTTGGCAATGAAGGATGAACACACACACAATTTATAGTGCCTGTGTCTACATGGTCAGGCAGCTGTGGCAGTGGTCTTCAGTGGTCAATTCCTGGCCTTTGTAACCTCAACATGCCCATCTCTTCCAGTCTTTGTAGTGTTGCTGCTTAGATTCTGGTCCACACCAATATAAATTAGTTCAGTCAGATCCTTTCCTCAGCTAAAACTGACAATAATGAATTGATAAAATTTTTCATTTGGGAGAACTGGAGGTAAATGCTTTTGGTGTGTGTAATATAAAGTAAACTTTAATAGGATTTGAAATGAATAATATCCCTTCCCTCTTCCTCTGACTCGGACAGACCCCTTGTCACCTCGCTTCACCCCAGCCCTTCTGCAAAAATAGGAACATATATAATCAGGTTTCGTCTGAAGTGGTCTGTTCACATCTTCAGCCTATAGCTTTGGCAAAATGTGATTCTGGAAAAAGTGTGTGATGTAAGTTCACGTCGTTGTTACTCTTCTATAGCTATAGGGGAGGCATCACAGTGCAGTGAAAAATGTTGTTGTGTTTGTCCTTTGTTCTCAAAGAGGACCACGACATCAAGATGAGGACATGTCTTGCAGTTGCCTTTGATTTGAATGAGGGAGGGCTGTGCAAGGTCACCAACCTCACTTTATTCTCCAAAGCCATCAGGGTCTTCATCAGGACAGCTGGAAATGGTCCAGGATGCAATGTGTGACCCTGGCCCTTTCAGACTAAGGTTTTATAGCATTCTCACTTTGAGATACCTCCATTCAGTGAATTGGCTTCTTTTAAGTATTTGCTCAAGGGATGGCCCCTTTAATAAAAAAAAAAAAAATCAAATCAAACTGGGAGGAGAAGACTCTCAGGGTTTCTGGGTAAAAGAGAAACAATTACTATTTAGTATTTAAACCCACTCTGGGCTTGTTTCCGACCTGTGCCTCAAATGCTGCTGATGCCTTTATACTTGTTGTCCTCTATCCCTGGTGCACTGGATAGAGCACCAGTGCAGGAGTCAGGAGGACTTGAGTTCAAATCTCACCTCAGACATTTGACACTTACTAGCTGTGTGACCTTGGGCAAGTCACTTAATCCCAATTGCCTCATCCTGGGTCATCTCCAGTCATCATGATGAGTATCTGGTCACTGGATTCAGATGGCTCTGGAGGAGAAGTGAGGCTGTGACCTGCACAGACCTCCCTCACTCAAAACAAAGTCAAGTGCAAGTCATGTCATTATTTCTCTGATAGCATGGTCTTCTTTGGCAACAAAGGACAAACACACGTCTATCCCTAAAATCCACTTCCTAATCATCTTCAACATTCAGAATCCCTAGCTTCTTTTCAGGATGAGCCCATATGTCACCTAATGCAAGAATTCCTGATTCCCCCTAGTTTAGTGATCTTTCTTCTTCCTCAAAGTAATAGTCTTTACTTATCTGTTTATTTGCTTGTATCCTCCAAAAAAGTGCAAGTTCTCTGAGGAAAAATACAGAGGGTTTTTCATTTCTATCTGTGCCTTATATATAAGAAGCAATGTTTGTGGAACTGGTTTAAATTGAACTCAATATTTCATCATCCTCAAATGTACTACCTTTTCTGGAATTCCAGAATCCCCTTTCTAACCATAGTCTATTGTTTTTTTCACTTCTCCTTATGTCTTCTCTTACAAAATCTGATTCTTTATGCACATCATGACCTCCGATATCTTGACTTCCCAATTCTTGCCCAGCTTGCCTGCATTAGTCACATCCTCTTCTTTTTCTCATCCTGACCCTTTAGTGATTCGATTGAACTCTACAGTGTTCTTCTCTCTTGAGTCCCTAACCCTCTTATTATATTAATAATTATGTCTAGCCAAGTCTCAGACATGGATCACTCCCATTATTTGCCACCTTTGTTTCTGTATGTGTGCTGCTGAACAAAGACAAAGAAAATCTTGCAATTTTTCTGAATGGATGTGCTATAAATTTATAGTGTTTAGATTTATATTGTACAACTTGAACTGGGATCTCAATTCTTCTAGGAAATCCTACTAAGAGCTCCCTTATCCACTCACTATTCCACTTTCTTAAGTGGTGCTTCCAAAGCACTAAATGGGGAGTCAAAGGATCTGAGTTTGAATCTCAGCTTTTCCACTGGGTGTTCTTGGGTAAATTCCTTTAACTGTCTGGGTCACAGTTTTCTGTTTTGCTATATGATGGGGTTGGACTACATGAACTTTACGGTCCCTTCTGGTGGTAACAACGTCAACATATTTAGATTAACGTTAGACTGTATATCAAAGGAGAGCCCAGAGATACTTGAGTATCTTATTTATTTTTTCTCCTCTCCCAATTGTCCATTGCACTTCATGAAAGAAAAAAAATGTCACTCAATTTTGTAAAGCCCCTTTTTGCTTCTTCCAAGATGGTATGGGGTATCAGACAAAGGTATGGATAATGCTAAGAAGTATACTTTTTAAACCATCTTTAAACATTAGCTTATCTGTTAATATTTTGAATGTGAGCTTTTTATACAGTGAATAGTAAATTAACACACTATTGGAAGAAGTAAACCACACCTTTATTGATATTCTCACAATACTTGAAACCAGAAGGACCAGAAAAAGTTTCAGCTACGTGGAAGGATGGTCCACAGGTTCTCCTTGGAGGATCACAAAAGTAGTTGGCAAAGTTAGTTTCATTGAGTACCAAAAGGCAACAAGAAACATAATTTCATGGGATGGTTGAATTTCATTTTTCAGTGCATGATCATGAGCAAAAAGGATTACCAGAAAGCTAATTTCTCAATGAGTGCATCAAAGAGCTTAATAGCAATGATGAGGTAGAGAAATTCTATGAAGAAGTAGGTAAGATATTCCAAAGCATCTCATTGATTAGAGAGAGAGAGAGACTGTTTTTGAGGTCAACTCTGATTTACAATACAAGCACATTCGTACAATATAGTAGAGGAAAATGGTGGATTGTTGCTACCATTATTACTTCATTGAAACAGCAAAGGTGGAGGAGGCCAAAATAAATCTATGAAAAACTTGGCTTGAGATTCAACTATACAACATCATCCCATGAGTATTCACAGTTGAAGATGGAAAGAGGCCAAAAAATACATGGAAACTGGACATTTGTCAGGATTTCTAGAAACTTTTAGAGCAACTAGGTGGTGCAGTGCCAGACCGGGAATGAGGGAGTTCCAATCGAACCTCAGATACTTACTAGTTATGTGACCCTGGGCAGTTCACTTAACCCTCTTTGCCTCAGTTTCCCCTTCTGTAAAATGCACTGTAGAAGGAAGCAGCAAGTCACTCTAGTATCTTTGCCAAGAAAACCCCAAATGTGGTCATGAAGAATTGGGCACAACTGAAAAATGACCGAACAGAAACAAGTATAAATATTTATATAAATCAGTGATAATAGGACCACTATATTTTATCCTAAAACCTCTGTCCTTGACACTGTGAGATTAGTGGCATGTAAGAAGATAAAGTCAAGAAAAGTAACCTGACAAAATTAAATCTACACTGAAGATATTGTAAAAAAGAAGAAAAATCAGAGAAAATATTGCTATCCAAAAGGATGATTGATACAAACTGATGTGGATAATCAATTGCTACTCATCAGGAAGTACATACCTTGGTACTCCTGCTGTGAAGCAAAACCCATTGGATCTCATGGGACAGAATATCACCGTCTGACAGGAGTCTGAACCTCAAGGGAAGATCTGCCTCTTCCAGTGAACTTTTTCTCAACCTCTGATACTTTATCTCAATCCACTTCTTGTTGGTTCATATATTGCCATCTCTTTATACTCCCAGTAAACTTGAACTCCCTGCTGCTGCTGAACAAACCCCATTCCAGATGCTAGACTCACCAGCCCCTTAAGGACATTCACCTCAACCCTACCCTCGTTTCCAATCCTGCCCCATTGTTGAACTCCATATAATCCATCACCTTGCATTGTATACTTTGGGTGCCTGCTCCAAAATTAAACTTTTCTTTATCTTAAACCTCTATCCTTCTTCACTCCTTCCATCATCTGGCCATTACTGAGACAATATAACTTCTCTTTTTCCTGCTTTCAATCCTAGCTAGACTTTTTCTCATGCTCTACAATTCATTGATTGTAGTAAGGGAGTTGCAATATTCCTTGAACTAAAAAACCACTTCTAGAACTACCCTTCATCATCTTCATTCTCTTCGCCTTTAAGGTTCATCCTGTTCAAAATCATCACTCAACTCAGACCCTGATAGCCATTATCTATAAACCATCAAGGTACTCATTTTCCTTTATTCTTCAAGGAATCTATGACCTGACTCACAATCTTTCCTTCCCATCTTCTGACCTCATGCTTGAGACTTAAACACAAAAATCAATATTCTCTCAATTTTCCTAATTTCCTAATTCCTCTATCACTTCATTCCCATGACCTACTCTTCCATTGAGCATTACCTACACATGCAGATGGTCATGCCCATGATTATCCACAACTATTCTACTTTCAAGTTCATAAATTTTGAAATGCCTTTATATGATCATAATATTTTATCCTTCTATCTTTCCCTATGCCTTAAGAATCCAAATTCTGTACTATACTCTTGATGTAACCTCCAATTCCTCTAGATCTTGATGCTTTCCCAGGCTATAATCCTTCAGGGACCACATTCTATTTCCTTATCTATCTTGAACCACTTAGTGAATCAATTCAGCTCTACACTACACTTAATTCAACCTTTACCCTCCTGTTCTTTTGCTGTTCACACTTTGATGAACATGAATCATGGATTATATTCCCCACTCTTCCCCTTTTGCTCCTATTCACATGCTGTTAAATGGAGGTGGATAAAGTTACCTAACTATGTTTACTGGATTTACTACAAGTTTGGAGTATCTAAGCTCAACTGGCCTTCATTGTTGCAAGGCAGTCGGTTTGTTCCTCTCTACTTGATTTGCTCTCTTACTTTCTACAGTGGCTTTTCCAAATCTTGTTGTTTCTTTTTATGTTAACCCTCCTCCAACTGTTTCAGCTGAGGACTTTGTCTCCTATTGCATTTAAAATAGTGAGACCATTCTTGGAGACATTCTTTTCCCCCTCCTTATCTCACATCACCCTGACTTTCCTTTCATTATCTTCCATCCAAGTCGTGTCTTAGTGTCTTTCTCCTTGCCAAAATCAACCTCTCCACATGCACCCTTGATCCAATTCCTTCTTATCTTCTCTGGAAATTGAACTTAGTATCATTTCCATTCTTTCACTTAATTTTAACCAGGTGAGGAATCTTGAGTTCAGCTTTTCTAGTTCAGCAACAAATTGTCGGGGGTGGATGGATGGGATTCAGTCCAGCAAGTTGGCCTACATAGTCAAAACAGATAGAAAATAGGGAGACACTGGATGTGCTTGCATATGGTCAAATGTGCCTGGTTTTAGCTTGGACGCTAATTTTAATAGATCTTGCAATCACCCACTTCCTTGCTAAAGCAAGGATTAAGAAAGTGCATCAGGTAAAGAAAGGATCAAACACATAATTTGGGTACATGATAGAAACATGGAGAAAAGGTATAGAGAATAGGCTACACATGAATCACACTTTCAACCTAACTGGACAAAAGAGGATTGGATACAAACATATATACACTCACAATCTGATATAGAAATTCTTAAATTCAACAGAGACTCAGGTGAAGACAGGAGAGAGGAGAGAGTAATATTAAAGGGGAGGATGGATGAAGTGGACCTAATTAGTATAAGCAAAATAAGCTCCCATCTTCCAAGGGGAGCTCATGAAAGGAGGAATAAAATGATAAAGCCAGGGAGGGCACACATAAGCATTAATAGAACAAAGAAACAAGGGATCAAAGATAGAGAAAAGGGGAGAATGTAGCCAGAACACAGATGATAGTCTAGAAAATTACTGAGAGGGAAGGAATTGGAGGTAACTCTGTGTTGCAGTGGATAGAATGTTGGGCCTGAAGTCAGGAAAACTAATCTTTGTGAGTTCAAATCCAGTGCTAGATACTCACTAGCTGTGGGACCCTAGACAAGTAATTTAACCCTGTTTGCCCCAGTTTCCTCATCTGTAAAATGAACTGGAGAAGGAAATGCAAACCACACCAGTATCTTTGCCAACAATACCCCAAAAGGCATCACAAAGTTGAGCACAACTAAAAATGACTGAACAAGTGAGGATGAAAAATAGGTCCAAGAGTAAAATAACAAAACAAAATATTAAGAGAGATAGAATGAATGATAGAAAATTATGATCAGAGAAAATAGTAGTTCCAGAATATGGAAGTGGGTGATTGAAAGATCTAGAATATGACCATCACTATCTATAGCCAACTTAGATTATGTGAAGGGAGTTGACTTGATTGAGAAACCATGTTGTTTACAAGAAATAAACTTGAAGTGGAAAGATTGTAGGGTAGCAAAATCTATTTTCCATCAGCTCAACTTAAAAAAACAGGTGTAGAAATCACAATCTCAGACAAGGAAGTAATAAAATAGACTTGATTAAAAAGAAATAAACCTGGAAACTACATTAAATTTGAAGACATTTTAGACAGTGACATAATATCACTACTCAATACATATGCAGTGAATGACATAGAACCTAAATATTTAAAGGAAAAGTTATCCAAATCATGATTTTTCAAAATAATAAAATCATAATAATGGTGAAATCAAACACTCCCTCTGAGACAAATCTAACCAAATATAAACAAGAAAGTCATAGATTTTTAGAAAAATATATATTTAGTAAGGGGCTTTTGAAGAAACAATTAGCAATTATTTTGAAGCCAAAGAATTTAGTCCTAAAGAACTTGCTGATCAAAGAAAAAAGTCATAGAAATGACTGATAATGAGAATAATGAAACCAAGTTCCAAAATGTTTGAGATGCAGCCAAAGCAGTCTTGAAAGGAAGATTTGTTTCTAAGCACTTTAATCAACAGAAAAAGTAAAAGAACAGATCAAGAAATTAGATACACCACGAAATCAGCAAATCAAAATAATATGAATAAATAACAAAAAAGAAATTCTAAAAATCAGAGATGAGCAAAATTGAGTGCAAAAATACCATTGACTTGCTGAATAAAACTAGAGGCTTTAAAAAATTAACCTAAAAAGTCAATAAAACTTTAGCTAGTCTGCTTTTTAAAAAGGAAAACCAAATTACTACTTTGAAGAAGAAATGAAAAAAGTTGAAGTTACTTTGCCTTTCTATACAAAACTGAGACATAATAGATAACATAATATGTGTATACATATGCATTTATATAGCATGTATAGAAGTGTAAAACATTTTTAGAAATTCTTTTATTTAAAAATTCATGGATATGCAGAAAGACTGAAATGTTTGAAGCAAATATCTACCAATTTAAGCAAACATAATTATTCCACTCTTACGTGGCATGGGGATTATTTGAAGTGCCTAACATATTTATTGTTCCGTTAGTTAGATTTAGATAAATGCTTATTTAAAAGTAATCCAGCTGCATATTTGTCAGAAACTGATTTATTCTACTTGCTATTGCCCCCTAAATCTAAACTCAGGCTCAGTAGGCGCACTTGAACTTTTGCAACAGATTAACATTTGACCTATAATATTATTTGCTTAACAACATCTAGTTATTATTGTTGTTAATTTTTAGTGATGCAAGTTTCTTTTTAACTTTATAAACATAGTAGAAATATAATAAACTAGTACAAAACATATGAATATGAAATAAATTAGAACAGCTGAGGAGTAAAAATATTGACTAATTTTGGATGAGTAAGCATCATGGTAAACAGTTAATTTTTTCTTAATGTAATAAAAAGCTGATAAAGTCTAAATGGAAAATATGAAATTATGAATCTGAGATTTTGTTACTAATAATGCATGAGTTGTCTCATATCTCTTTGGATTTCTTTGCACTAGAAAACATATTTGGCCATCTGTATTTATCCCAAACTGTGGGGTTTTTTATTTTCAGCATTTATACTTAATTGCAAGGCTAGATGATTTTTCATGCAAGGATAGCTTCTTTTCTACTTTTCTAAATTCTGGTATGATACTTGAATTAGCAACTGCATAGCCCTTTCCATTTATTCAGCTGTTCAAAAGAGTTTAAGAGCAAGAATCATAATCTCATTACTTCATAAGCATTTTCAGATAGTTATTTCACGTTGCATACTTTAGATGTTGACTGCCCAGGTCTGAAAGATTAGTAAGCCAATTCAAATTCATTAAGCATTTATTAAATACCTACTCTTTTCAAGGCATTACATATACAGAGGTGAAAAGAACAAGACCCTGCTCTCAATTTGAGCAGCCTATATTCTGCAGCAAGAGTGTTAAACTTGTGGTCAGATTGAGACTGCTGTTCCACAGCACCAGGGAGACCAACATATGCACATATAAACAAATACAAAGCATATGCGAAGTAATTTTTTTGTGAGTTGTCCACAGGTCTAACATGAAGGGTAGTTTGTTAACAACAGGACATCGGTTCCAGAAGATACAGCGGAAGGGCAGAGCAAAGCAGAGACCAGATCCGAAAGGAGCGAGGCTGACGTTAGATTTATTCATGGCTTCCGATACAACTAAGACAGATTATCAGTTAAGCTCCTTGGGTTTCTCTCCCCTGCCCCCCCTCCCCTGCTGTCCGTCTCTGTCTCTCTGTCTGTCTCTGTCTCTCTCTTTCTCTCTCTCTCCCTCTCTCTCTCTGTCTCTCTCTCTCTCCCTCTCTCTCTCTCACTCTCTGTCTGTCTCTGTCTCTGTCTCTGTCTCTCTCTCTCTCCCTCTCTCTCTCTCACTCTCTGTCTGTCTCTGTCTCTGTCTCTGTCTCTCTCTTTCTCTCTCTCTCCCTCTCTCTCTCTGTCTCTCTCTTTCTCTCTCTCTCCCTCTCTCTCTCTGTCTCTCTCTCTCTCCCTCTCTCTCTCTCACTCTCTGTCTGTCTCTGTCTCTGTCTCTGTCTCTCTCTTTCTCTCTCTCTCCCTCTCTCTCTCTGTCTCTCTCTCTGTCTCTCTCTTTCTCTCTCTCTCCCTCTCTCTGTCTGTCTGTCTCTGTCTCTCTCTCTCTGTCTCTGTCTCTCTCTCTGTCTCTGTCTCTCTTTCTCTCTCTGTCTCTCTCTCTCTCTGTCTGTCTCTGTCTGTCTGCCTCTCTCTCTCTCCCTCTCTCTCTCTCACTCTCTGTCTGTCTCTGTCTCTGTCTGTCTCTGTCTCTGTCTCTGTGTCTCTGTCTCTGTCTCTCTCCTCTCCCTTTATCTCTGTCTTCTATCATAGGCTAGAGTAAACTATATAATCCTCCTTCCCCCATGCTCACTCATTCTTCTATTTCAGTAATTTTAATTCATAATTACTCTTTCTAAGAAACTCTCTTTGAATTCTTCTATTTTGATTACTCCTTCCCTTTTCTAGGATACTCTAGAATCCATTCTTAAAAATATGAATTCTTGAAGGTGATATCAAGATGTAGTGCAGAGTCCTCTGTAATCCAAGTCCATGGGTTCGGATCCTGTTCTTTACCTTCTCCCCATTTCTTGAACCCGTTAACATCATTTCATTCTCCTTTCAAAGCTCTGGTTCCCTGTTCCTTCACCTCTGAGTTCACTTCTGTGCTTACCTCTGGGTTCTTTTGAAAGAATGACTCAAATTCTTTCCTATTAATGAATATCCAATTATTTTCTTTGATAAGTAGGCTCGGATTTTCACCGTATCTTATTTTTGGGTGTAGCTGATCTTTGCTTTTTGGAATATTATGGCACAATTTTTGAAATTTCACATTAAAAAGATTTAATCCTATGGTATTCTGATTATTCTTCCTTTAAAGATGAAAGTTTTTTTCTTCTGCTTTACAAAATTTGTTTTATGTTACAAATCTAAAATCTGATTATAATTTTCTGCGATGAATTGAATGTAGATTTTCCCCCTGTTGTTCGAACTCCCTTGATATATAGTTTGCCAACTATCTTAAATATTTCTGAAGAATTTTCATGCCAGATGTCTTGAAGTATCATATCAGAGGTGTGTGTATGTGTGTGTGTTTGTGTTTGTGTGTGTGTGTGTGCGCGTGTGCATGAATGCGTGTATGATTTCTTTCCCTCTACAACCTGTAATTCAGAGTTTAACTTTGCACATTCTTTCGTCAATTTCTGTTCTTAATTTGTAGAGCTCTCATGAACTCTTTCAATCTTACTGTATTTTGATTTTTTTAAATTAATTTTCCTTCTACATTTGTATTTTGCATAGGTGTAAATTATTTTGTTTTCTTTATCAGAGAATCAATCATTTTTAGAGGCATTTTGTCTTGTCTTTTTCCTTGAAGTTTCTTCCTGTCTTTTAAAAATGTATTACTTATTTCTTGTGAGGCAGTGGGATGTAGTGGATAGAGAGCTGGGAAGCAGTCAAGGAGACCTGGGTTCAAGTTCCATCTCTGGCATATAGTGATCTTGTGACTGAGTAAATCAGGCCTGTCAGGGGCCTGTGCAACCCTTGAAAAAATTGGAGAGCAGCTTCTGGTTTGCACTAGTAGAGGAAGCTCCTCACTGATTTTATAATAGGCAATAAAATCACAGGTCCAGTAAGAAAACAAAATACGGGCCAGTTTCTGACTTCATTTCTTTGATATTTTTGATTGTTTATCTGAACCACTCTGTAAATTCTTAGAGTTTTACTCCATTGTCGGGGCAGCTAGGTGGTGCAGTGGATAGAGCACCAGTGCAGGAGTCAGGAGGACCTGAGTTCAAATCTCACCTTGGACACTTGGCACTCACTAGCTGTGTGACCTTGGGCAAGTCACTTAACCCCAATTGCCTCATCCTGGGTCATCTTCAGTCATCCTGATGAATATCTGGTCACTGGATTCAGATAGCTGTGGAGGAGAAGTGAGGCTGGTGACCTGCACAGCCCTCCCTCACTCAAAACAAAGTCAAGTGCAAGTCATGTCATCATTTCTCTGATGGCATGGTCTTCTTCGGCAACGAAGGACGAACACACGCTCCATTGTCATTTGAGTCCTTCCTTGACTAGTTTTGATTGTGGCCTTTGTTGTAAATACTTGTTCATTGAGATCACTTTTTTTCTTTGAATGTTGGTTTATTTGTCCTTATTAGTCACTCTGCTGGTTTATCTGTGGTGTCTTTCCTGTAAACCTGTTTTTTTTTTTTTTTTAACCTCAGTTTTCTGTTCTTGGAATCTTTTTTTTTTTTTAACTTCTTTCTATCTTAGCAAACTTGCCTGTTCAATGAACTCTTCTCTTCTAGCTTTTTCCTAATGTTGTACTAGCTGCTATGTTTAAATTCATTTGTCTTCAGGTATTAGAAAATGACAATGTCTGAAAGTGTTGTCTCTCCCAGAAAACATGCTTGCATTTTATCCCGGGTATTTAATTACAGGAATTAACATCCTATTATAGGCAGACTTGAGTTCCTGAAATCACAGTCATCACTCCTATGTCCAGGTAGAACCAATGTTCTGAAGCTTATTCATTTAATATTTTAAAAAATCTTAACCATTTAATCTTCATTCAAAAAATGTGAAGGATGCACGACAGAGAAACTCTGAATGGTATTATTTTGGTAAATAAATTTATGTTTACGGACATGACTCAGCAATTGCTTTGGGGGTAAATGATTCATTTCCACTTATGTCAAAGGAAACACTTTACTATGTTAATACTCCTTTCCTATTTTAATTCTCTCCTCATTCCCAATTTTATGCATGGAAAGTTTGGAAACTACTGTAGATTATCTGTCTTATGGCAAACAGAGATCATCATCTGGAATTTATGAACCTATGACGCTGGAGTACAGAGCAACCCAAGCAATAAAGCAAGAATTCTTGCATTCTTTCCAAACAACTTGCTTCATCATGTGTTGTTGGATTTGCTTTCTTTTTTTTTTTTTTTTTTCATTTGGAACCTTATGCCTTGTATAGTTGGTCCCTGAGTCTCTGAAGGAACTCAGTTGAGTCACTCTCTTTCCCTGATCTTGTTTGGGAGGGGATATGTGTGCAAGAGGCAGGGTCTGTGTTTTGTGAGAGTCATGTTTGGATCATGACTCAGGACTAGTATCCAAGGGAATTAAGCCTGGAAAGTAGAATACAAACTCTGTGTCCAAGATAATAGTCATTAATTTATTGGATTCAGGCTTCATCTGTAAGTGGAAAACAATCTGTCTGGATTGTGACTGATTTGCTAGAATTTGTTGACCTGACTTAATTCTGGGGATGGCTGGCACTGTTCTTACTGTTGATATTGACCAGGTTGGGTGTAATTTTATGCTTTCCTTAGGTTATAGTAGACACAGAGTATAAAAACTTAAAATAGATCTTAACAGAAGCAAGAGTCATAGTGAAAGCACCATAGGTATGTTCTAAAGTAAGCATTCTTAGCTGATAGGTGGTCAGTGAATGGAGTGCTGGGCTTGGAATCAGGAAAACCTAAGTTCAAATGTTGCCTCAGATACTTAGTAGCTGTTTAACCCTTTGCAAGTTACTAAACCCTGCCTGTCTGAATATCCTCAATTGTAAAATGGGGATAATGAAGTGCTTTACCTCCCAGAGGAGTTGTGGGAATCAAATGAGATAATATTTTTAAAACACTTAGCACAGTGCCTGACACATAGTAAATGCTTACTGCTTATTTCCTTTCTTCTTTCCCTCCTTCCCTCCCACCTTCCCTCCCTCCCTCTACTCCTCCCTCTTCTCCTCTCCTCTCCTCTCCTTTCCTTCTCTTCCCTTCCCTTCTCTCCCCTCCCCTGCTCTCCCCTCCCCTTCTTTCCCTCCCCTCCCCTCCTCACTTCCTTCCTTCCTTCCTTCCTTCCTTCCTTCCTTCCTTCCTTCCTTCCTTCCTTCCTTCCTTCCTTCCTTCCTTCCTTCCTTTCTTCCTCCCTTCCTTTCTTCCTTCTTTCCTTCCTACCAATGATATTTTTGCAAAGTATTTGGCATGGTTTCATAAAGGCTTGTTTCCTTCCTCGTTTTACATGTTATCTGTCATTTTAAAACTCCTTGATCATTGTGAAATTTAATCTACATATTATTTCCCTTTTCTCTGTTGCAGATATTAGAAAAATCATGCACAGAAATACTGGACTTGAGACCATCAAGTGTCTGTGTGGGCCGTAAGTGTCTCCAATTTTGTATTTGAATTAAAATTAAAAAAAAATTAAAACTCATGTTGGAAATAAAAAATACCCAAGTTCCATTTCATAGTTTTTCTATCAGACTCAACATTTTGGATAGCTATAGTGTTCACAGCCACAAAATTTTGGAGTTACATAGGACTTAAGGGGCATCTAGTCCAACTCATTCCAGAGAAGATTCTTGTCTTTTTTGGAGAGCTCCAATGAGGGTGGAATCCAATGCCTTTTGCAGTAGCTTGGCCTACTTTTAGGGCAGCTAGGTCATACCGTGGATAAAGTACTGGGCTTGGAGTCAGGAAGACTCATCTTCCTGAGTTCAAATCTGGCCTTAGATACTTCCTAGTTTTGTGACCCTGGGCAAGTCACTTAACCCTGTTTACCTCAGTTTCCTCATGATTTTAATTAGCTACAGAAAAAATGGCCAAGAAAACCCAAAATAGGGGTTATGAAGAGTCAGGCATGACTGACCAACAACAAATCTACTTTTGGATAGCTCTCATCGTTAGGAAGTTTTTCCTGTTATTAATCTTAAACCTTCCTTTTTGTAGCTTCTACCCATTGTTCCAGGTTCTGCCTTCTGAAGTCAAGCAGAACAAGTTAAATGTCTCTTTCACATGATATCCTTTCAGATACATGTAGACAGATGACTTTTATATTCTTCGAGTCTTTATAGTTAAGCATTTGAAACATCTTTAATTGAACCTCATATAGCATAGACATAAAGCCCTTCATCAAACTAGTTGCCTTAACTCTCTCTAAAGACTAAAAGACACAATAACTCCTAAATACTCATCATTTTACCCATCATCATTTTGGTCCTCGAGATGCCTGTCTTGATATCTGGAAAGTTACTACTTTTGACTCATAGTGGAAATAGTGGTTCCTCACCCTAGTTTCATAGAACTTGGATGACTCATATAATTATAATATCTATTGGCATCATGAAATTCTCTAATTATCAAAGTAAAATTAGATTTAATACTTGTCAAGTTAATAAAGAATAAACATGTACATTGTGATATTCCATGACGCTGGAAGGTACCCACATACCATCTTTGAGTTTGCTGGTGATCCATTCTCTGGCTTTTGTCTTCCAATAATATGGGAAGAGAACCCATTTGAGTCTAGCAACTCTTTCCCTGTTGGTTTTTCCTAGGCAAATTTCTATGAATTTAAGCATTAAAAATTTGGGTTATATTTTAAAGAATGTACTAACTAACTAATTAACTAAATAAGCAAACAAATAAATAAAAGAATGCACAAAGGAAAGAAGGTCAAATTCGGAGGTATAGGACCTGAGTTCAAATTCCAACTCTGTTAGAAGAGTGATACAAGAGGTTTACCTATGTGATCCTGTACACATTACCTCCTAAGTACAGGTATTCTTGTCTGTAAAGTGAGGTACTTGGACTAGAAAAGGAGTCTCCTCCATCTCTAAATAATATGTTCCTAAAATAGTGTGTTAGACTTTTTTTCTCTTTATGGGTATTTGGCGAGTTTTAGAGAATTTTTCATGGCTCAACATATTTTTTCATAATTTTTTTGCATAAACTAACCAATGCAGCTAAAAGTCAAAGGAACAATGATAACAAAAAATCTTTGCAGCACTCTTCTCTGATAATGATTTAATTTCCAATGGTGAATCCAGTACAAAAATTAATTCCAGATCTTAATAATTATAAATGCTTATGTACATTTATTCAAACAAAAATCAAGCAGTCCAAATCATTGTATATACACATTGAAACAGAAAAGATAAGTCATGAAAAACTGCTCAGTGACTTCTTTGGGCTCAATATAATGTTAAACTTTTTGGTATAGCTTTGTAAAATTGTGATGGAAATCAGTCATTCCTAGGATGCTGTAGCAAATCAGAGCATTCTCTTGGACCTCAAGCTTTGAGAGCCCCTGAATGGTTACAATTTACATTTAGGCAATAATTTTGGGAGGCATCCTGCAGGAGGAAATGAAGCATGCCTCATATTTACATTTCTACAGTCAGTTTAGACGCTCATCCTTCCATCATGGATTCTTGGCTCTATCCTTCCTCTATTTTGTGAAATCTTGCCTCCTTTAAGTCTACCTGGAATATTTTTTTTAACTTTATATCATCTGTATATAAATGAGGAGGAGCTTTCTGGCTACAAATGTTATTTTCCATTGGCTGCCTCCTCTTTCCCTCCTATCCCCAGCAACAGTCCTAGCTCTTAAGCTAATGATAATTAATAGGAAACATTTTTTTTTAAGAGCAAGATTAGGATAGAGTATTAAGTATATGACTTATAGGAAAAAAGTAATTAGAACTCAGAATGAACAGTATTTGACAGCAACTATATATGTTGTATGTAAGTATGGGGGAGATGGGAGGTACTGTTGACAAGGTTATGGTCTTTTATATTTTCCTATGTTTAGAGGATAAGTTATGGGTTACAGTATAATCACATGTTTGGGAAAAAACAAAAACTAAGCAACAACAACGAGTTTGCTCTATCTTTAGTGTTCAGGGAATGTAAAGTATTGGTGGAAAGAGGGAAAGCATTATTCTTTTCCTTGGATTTTTCCAGAAAATTTTCTGTTATCTAATTTAATTAGATTGTCTGCTGTTCCTTACCTGTAGCAACTGTAGCAACTTCACTACAAAATCACATCCCTGCAATCATTTCCTAGTTGAAAAATGTTTACTGTCATGTGCATAATTCTTGCAGGAAACTTTTGGGATCACCTAGGTCATCAGTCACTTTATTCTACATATGAAGAAAGTAAGGTCTGTAGTGGTGAAGTGATGAGACCTTCCCCCTCCTCCCCATAGTTAAGGAGCCAAAATTCAAACAGAAGTCCTTGATTCCTAATCCAGTGGTCTTGCTATGCTACCCATATAATTCGAGTTAACAGCAATTCAGATTTTTTAAAAAATATTTTAAAACGTTGCTTTTATTTATTTTTTTCTCCACCTTATAGAGGTTAGTATAGTAACTTTTACACAGAGACAATCACTAGAGGTGGACTGATAGACCAAAGGTTGATGATCAAAAGGTAAAGAAATCACATGTCTTCCTGTGTAGGCAACTGTTTGGTACTTGTCTAGAAGCTGGTGGAGTTTTGAACACTTCTCCTGGAGGACCTATATTGGTGCAAAGTAGTTTTACTTGTGTGGAAACAGTCCCCACTACTGCAAATGGGCAACTCACCTGTGAAATATGGTTGTAAAGTGCTGTTTGAGTCCCTGAGATGTTAAGTAACTTGCTTATTGTCCCACGCTGAATACATGTCTAGTAAGGGCTCAAAGCCAGGTCTTTGGAACTCCTATTCTGTCTCTCTGCCCACTTTTGCCTACTGTGCTCCCTCTCTGGATCCAACCTAAGAGGAAGAATATTAGTCCTCTAAAGGAGGGATTCTTCACTTGGTGTCCATGAACTTGGTATTTTAAAACATAACCATATTTCAATATAATTAGCTTCCTATTTAATTGGGTATATTTTATTTTGTACATTTGGGTTTCACCAAATTGCCAAAGGGGTTCATGACAAAAAAAAAAAAAAAAAAAGAAAGAGAAAGGTAAAGAACTCTTGCTGTCAATGATTGAATGAACTAATGTATGTTAGCAAAAATCATTGCAAACTATGAATGACTATATGAATCCCAGATGTTATTATTTTTAGAAGGGGACCCAGAGAAGTTTATTTCCTCTCTGGCTAATAGTTGATGCTTTGATGATTTCATTTCAGTTCAACTAACTAGTCAACATTTGACAAATACTTTTAAGTATTTCTAGGATGTGTAATTTCTCTGGTGTAGGCAGTTCCTCCATAGACATTTCTGGCAGCCTCTCCAAAAGTCAGTTGGTGATTTTTCAGTTACTTAAATGGCTTTCTGTGGCTCACCTGGTAATAAGCTTGTTTGAGTTTAGGTTGACTTGTGTACAAATAACAGAGTCTAGTTGATCACTGAACCAGTACTCAGTGCCTGATTTTCAACTTTCCAGATTTTGTATTCTGGTGTCGAGAACCCCAGGTCACCTCCACTCCACAACTTAATTATTTTCCGTTTCTTTAGCATGGTGTTATTATTGGCTGCTTCACTGAGAATCTAAGGATTTTGTTGAGACAGAAGGAAATATAATGATATTGCTGATTTATTATAGGGCAGCGAGGTGGCACAGTGGACTGAAGTCAGGAAGACCTGAGTTCAAATTGGGCTTCAGGCACTGGCTAGCTGCATGATCTTGGAGAAGTCAAAAGTTTACTTTTTTTACCTCAGCTTCCTTAACTGTAGAATGGAGATAATAATAGTACCTACCTGTGGGGCTGTTGTGAAGACTGAATGAGATATTTGTAAGCACTTAATGGTGTCTGGCACTTACTGGGCATTATCATCATCATCATCGTCACAAGAGAACATTTCAAGCTGCTTATTGGATACTTCCATGGGTTGCTATTATAAAAATTTAAAAATATTAAAGCAAATGTTTGTTTTCCTTTTGCTTTTTAGAGGAATTTCAAATTGTGCTGACAGGAAGAGGTTTTGTGGTGGGCAGAAGTGAAAACAGTGCTTCCTGTACCTTTACTGTGAATGAAACCTATACCATGAGTAAGTATTCCCATCATCCTAGAATTACATCCTTATTAGCTGAATGAACCATCACAAAAAGGTTTCCTATTTATTAAAAAGAAATATTATATTTATTCACCCCCCCCATTTATAAAGGAAAAAGAGAATTTCTCCATTGATTCCAATGCAGCAATTCTTGCAATTGGTGGTTGAAAAAGATGATCTTCAACATACCTTCTAATTTTAAGAGTCAGATATTTAAAGCTGGTTACAAGGGGGTAGGCATAAATAAAATCTCTTTATTATGTGTACTTTTTGGTTTCATGTTCAGAGCTGTACTTAATCCCAACCCTTGGCTTTTCCAGAAAATTGCAACTTTACTCATTAAGCTTATCCCTCAAATGCTCAGACCTCTCTCTAGCTTCATTAGACATTGCTTCTACCTCCTACACTCTATGGTCTCACCAGACTGGACTTCTCTCTCTTCCCCACACGTGGCACTCCAGCTCCAATCAATCAATAAACATTTATTAACGCCTATTTACTGAGTGCCAGTTCCTGTGTTAAAAGCTGGAATGCAAAAAAAAAAAAAAAAAAGCTAGAGGCATTCCCTGTCCTCAAGGAGCTCACAATCTAAAGGGGAAGACAATATGTGAACAAATATATGCAGAGCAAACTTATACAAGATAAATCGGAAATAATTAATAGAAGGAAGGCACTAGAATGAAGAGGCATTGGGAAAGGTTTCCTGTAAAAATGGAATTTTAGTTGGGACAAATGCACACACACATATACCCATATATATACATACATACATATATAATACAAACATCTACACACAAATATATATATACGTAAATAACAAAAAGAAAAGGGTAAATATCTATTGTATGTTATATGTATATTATATAATATACATATCTAGCATTTGTAACATAATTTAAATGATAAAATTATATATGTGAATATGATAAATAATAAAGGAGGCCAGTGAAATCATCTCCAGTTGCCCAGGTTATCTCCCATGTTTGTAGGATGTATTCCTTCCTCTTCTTCTTAGAATCTTATGTTTCCCTGAAGATGTAGCTATCAGATCACCGGCTTTCATGGGCCCCCTTATTTCTACTGCCCTCCTTCCCAACTTCCTTTTATTTAACTACCTCCTATTTATTTATATTCTGTTTATATATACTGGCATATTATTTTGCCTTCATATTAGAATGTAAATTCTTATGAGTAGGGAGTGTATGTATGTATATGTTTGTGTGTATATCTCCAGAGCTTAGCCCAGTCCTTGGACTATAGTAGATAATTAATTTACTGGTTTTTGATTGATTGATGCTGATATAGTATATATGTGTATATACATATATGCTATATGTATATATATACACGCACACATGTGCTATATATGTATGTATACACATATACACATAACATGCATATATACACACATGTGTATGTATATATGTATGCTTGCATGTATCATAATGTATCACAATGAATTTTCTTATGCTTTTTATTTTCATCCTTACCTTTATTGTTAGTCATTTTTATTTATATTTGAGTGCATGGGAAAATATGAGGCATTGTTTTCAGAGAGAATTCCATGTACATCAGACAAGAGGGATCTCTAAATTCTGTAAGAATCAAGCCCTTGATTTAATTTCTTCCAGTCCTTGTAAAAATCACTCAGTTATTTACATCTATAGGTACAGAAACAGAAACACAACATAGCTTTGACCTTCTTAAGTGATAGTACTTAAAAGGCCTTAGGGTTACCATGCTTTGTGCTAACTTTTCTTTTCTCTGGAGGAGAGAGAGAGAGAGAGAGAGAGAGAGAGAGACAGAGACACAGAGACAGAGACACAGAGACAGAGACACAGAGACAGAAGAGAGAGAGAGAGAGAGAGAGACAGAGACAGAGACAGAGACACAGAGACAGAGACACAGAGACAGAGAGAGATAGAGAGAGACAGAGACAGAGACAGAGACACAGAGACAGAGACACAGAGACAGAGAGAGAGAGAGAGAGAGAGAGAGAGAGAGAGAGAGAGAGAGAGAGAGGTATCTCAAAAGATGCTTCAGTTAAATTAAGATGCTTTTAAAAAACTTACATGACCCTTAATGACTCGTTCTCTGAGTCAGTGACCCTTACAAACATTTTTCCATATCTGGCTTCTGCTCTCTTGGAAGTTTATGCTCTGTGTCAGCTGGGTTACTTTTGCTGTCTGGCATGGGTTTTTGAAGATATCCAGATGGAATGTTTCTGTTTCTCTCTGTTGGTACTAATTGGTGGCTGGTGAAACCTCCAGAATAATAAAGTTGATGCCTATTTCATTCCTAAGCATCACCATTTTCATTGTAAAGAATCCATTCTAAAGTTATGTTGAATAGGCAGTTATTTAGATAAATTAGACATAAAATAGGCATGTCTTTTTCATAGCACTTACAGAATGCTAAGGAAAGTCTTCTTTCCATGGCATTAAACAACTCAGCTTTAAATGAGATGGTGAACAGATGTATCTTTTAAGGTCTCAACCAAATTTTGCTTTTTCTGATATACTAGACTGAAAATAATCCTTTCCTCCTTGAAACTCTTTGAAAGTCTCTCAGGTAAATAGTTCTATTTTTATTATGATGATGAATGCTTGTTTTAGCTATGATGTAAGGACTATGTTGTAGGACCATGTTGTGAAGATTTTATATCTCCCTCAGTCATTCAACAATCCAAAAAGCATTTTTAAAGTAAACTTCTATGTATCAGTACTGAGAATGCAAACCTCAGATCAAAATAATTCCTGAAGATTACATATATACATGAAAGTAAATATAAAACATATTCAAGGTAAATACATAGTAATTTTGGAGCAGCAGCCTGGATTTGGGGATAAGCCTTATGTAGGAGGTGAGATATAGAGAAAGCTAATGCTTTCAGGAGGTAGTGGTAAGGACAGAATGCAAAGTCGTAGAGATAAGGGATGAACGTCATAGACGGGGACAAGTTCTAGGCTAGTTTATCTGGAGCATAGAGCCTGTAAAAGAGACTAATATGGAATAAGTGTGGAAAGATTGGCTGGAGTCAGATTGTCAAGAGGGTTTAATGTTTAACACAAGAGTTTGTTTTTCATCCAGGAATCAAAACATGTTGGGACTGGTTCTTTCTATCTCATCCGAGCTGGAAGTAGAGTGGCCACTCATGGGCTAGCTCACACTAGTGATTGGCATTGAAGCATTAACCTTCTCCATTTTGTGACCTGGGTCATTCTGGTCTTCCTTAGACAGCTGGTGATGCTCCACTCTTGGGAATTCACCGTGTTGGTGAAGGACCCTGTACAGATTCCTGATTTACTTAGCTCACTTTAGCTTGAAACTTCTGAATTCAAGCAATGTACCAGCTTTATTCTCTCCAGCAACAGAGATTACAGATGTGTACTACAACACTAGGCCCTGGGAGCTTTTTAAGCAAGGACCTTTGCTTTGAAATCTGAGTGTGGCAGCTGGGTGAAGGATTGATTAAAGGTGAGAGAGACTTGAGGTAGGGAGATCAATTCAGTGACCATTGTAGCAGTAATGGTAAGAAGTGATGATGATATGAACTAGGGTGATGACTGTGTGAGTGGAGATAAGGGGGTATACACACATGTATGTACATATATATGTGTGTTTATGTATATGTATATATATGTGTATATATATATGTATATATGTATATGGAAAGGAAGGAGGAAGCAATCAAGGAAGGAAGAAAATGAAGAAAAGAAGTGAGGAAGGATGAAGGAAATAAGAAAGAAAAGACAAAAGGGGGAAGGAAGGAAGGAGAGGAGGAAGGAAATAAGCACTTATTAACCACCTACTATGTGCCAAGCGATGTCCTAAGCACTTTACAAATATGTCATTTAAAACTCACCATAACCCTGAGAAGGGTTATCTTTCATTTTATTATTCCTGTTTTACAGTTGAAAATATTGAGATAGAGGATAATTGACTTGCCCACCTGTTAAATATCTGAGTCTGAATTTGAACTCAGATCTTCCTGCCTCTAGATCTAGCATTCCATTCACTGTACCACCTAGTGACCTCAAAGAAGTAGACTCAATAGTATTTAGTGACTCATTGGATTATGAGAAATAGGAAAAATCATAAACTCTTGTGATTATGATTATGGGAGAATGGTAAATGATGGTGTCCTACACAAACAAGGTGAAGGCAGGAGACTTAGGGGAATAGATATATTCAACTTTCTGAGCTTGAAGTACTGATGCATTATTTAGGTGAGATGTCCTATAAGCAGTTGGCAATATGAAAGAGGTAAGAAAATATTCAGTACTAAGACTAGCATTCAGTTAAAATGTTCTGAGTAAATGAAAGTGTCCAGTGAGAGTGTAAGGAGGAAGGAAGCAAGCTGAGGCAGCCTCTTGAGGAAGTGTTAAATGGTCACAAAGATATTGAGAGGCCTTTGAAGGAGACAAAGGAGTGGCTAGAGAGAAGGGAGATAGACCAGGAGAGACTTTTTCATAAGTCAAGCCAGTGATTATCTAGTAACAGGGGAGCGGTCAGTCAGTCATGAACTGTAGGAACATAAGAATTAGGGAAGAAAAGGCCCTTGTATTTTGTGATCACAATTTTGTGATTGTGGTTTATGATCATCGTTGATGATCATAGCATGGTCCTACTAGAATGATAGAGGCTCAAGATCAATCAGGAGGACTGAAGAGATAATGGAAAAATGAGGAAGGAGAGAAAATAAGAATATACATATTTTTAAAAGTTTGTCTATGAAAGGAAAGAGAGATGAGCCAGTAACTGGATCAGGTGTAAGAGAAAGTCTTTTTTAGGTTTGTGGAGACTTCAGTGTTTTTAGACAAAAAGGAGCCAATGATGAGGGAACGATGGAAGATACATGGGAGAAGTGCGATTATTGATGGAGGATCATTTTGGGGGAAGTCGAAGGTCCCTGGGTTCAAGTGGGGGGATAGAGAGGGATTGATCTTGGTGAGAAGTGCCTCATCTGTGATAAGAGGGAATCAGGAGACAGTCAATAGTGATGCTGAGATTTGAAACATGAAGGAAAAAGTTAAGAGAGATTACATTGGGTGTCACCAATCTCAGTGAAATAGGGAGCTGGGTTATCTGCTCTAAGTGGGCATGAGACAGTAAAGATTTATAGGGAGGGGGAAGATATGAGGGAAGAAAAGTTTATTGTTGGTAGAAATTTAAAAAAAAAAAACAACTAAATTGTAAGTTCAGTCTTTTCCCCTTAGGTCATTCATGCTCTTTTTTCTCTTTCTGTCACTATTTTTGCATCATCAGATTATGTCTTCATAAAGAACAGAAGAAGCATATAATTCATATAATTTCATATTGTCAGAAATTATGTCAATTTTATCTTGTAAAAGGATAATGAATGATACACTGGACTGTTTATTGATCATATGATATATTCCCTCTCTCTCTCCCTCCCCCTCTGTCCCTTTTCTATTGTTTTGTTTTAGTTTTTTCCTTCCCAAAAGGACTTGTCTACACATATTTCTGCTGTAACATTTATATTTTCCAACAAATTTGACCCTGTTTGCCACATGCCTTGCTTGTGAAATCATGAGATTGTGCAGTGTAATTATTTATTAATTTAGCAATACCTTATTTTTTAGGTGTCAAACCAGTAAGCGTGCAGTCGAACTCTATGCTCTGTCCAGCACCTGTCCTGCATGAAGTTGGAGAGTAAGTCCCTTACAAAAAAATACATGTATATGTATATGTTATATGTATATATAATGAAACATTATTTATTATATTATTTTAATATTATTATTTTGTGTATCATTTATTATTTGTATAATATATAATGTGTTATATTATATATTATAATAATATATATGTTATATTATATATTATACAATATTATTGTTATATAATATTATATATAATATATTATATGGTATATAATATGCATATTATATATATTTATATATATACCTCCTCATATATTTGTATGTGTATGGATATATGTGTGTAAATATTGTATACATATATGTAAATACATACATATACACACATGTAATGTATCATATAGGCATATAATTTTATAGTCATGTTTGGGAAAAATTATGCTAAATGTTAAAGATAGAATTTTGGTTAAGATAGTTTCCTTTATTTTCATGTAATTCCCTTGATGGATATTAAACACCTTGCTCTGAGTAAAATACTTTGGTACCTCAAACACCCATTCGCACTGTTTGTTAAAAATGGAAATGTCTGGTTTTCATGTAAATAAGTTGGTTACTGGGGCATAAACAGATTTTTTTTTTAAATATTGGGGGTAAAATTTTGATTTCTTTCAAGTCCATTTGCATTTAAGTCATAGATGTTTAGAAAAATTTCCAATGTAGATAAGTGTAATTGTGCTTCTGAAATGAGATCCTGATTTGTTATCTTCCATAGTATCTTAGAACTACTACGGCTAATGTGTCATGTGTGCACCAGAATGTGCTTACTCAGGGCAGGAATCCCAAAGGCCACCATGAGCCAGCCCAGCGTTGATGAAGTCTATCTGGCTGTATGGTTCTAGGTGCTGAGATGTTCTAGGACAAGAACTCCAATTTTTTCAAATATGACATGGTCATATTTTTTCTTATTGGAACAGTGGCTTTTTGTTGATCCTGCCTTCACACAGAGAATTTAGTACTTCCTGAACTGTGAAATTCTGTGTAATGAGCCAATTTCATTACTTTATCTCGGTATAAGAGAAACTTTCAGGGGAAACATTAAAAATATACCTTTAATTTACAAAATCCCCTGTTTGGCCTCCAAATACCTTCATATCCTAGCATTCTCTTACTTTTCCAGTTTTCTTATCACACACACACACACACACACACACACACATACACACACACACACACACACACACACACACACACACTCCAGTGACACATGCCTTCTTGCTGTCCCTCTTTTTACTCTTGGTATTTTCTATGGCTGTCTCCCATGACTGGAATATTCTCCCTCCTCTTCTCTACTTTCTAGCTTCCTGCAAGTCCCAATTAAAATTCCATCTTCTACAGGAAACCTTCCCATCCCCTCTTCATTTTAGTGCCTTCTCTCTGTTCATTATTTCCTATTTTTCATCCAGTATGTAGCATGTTGGGTGTATTTGTTTGGTGATGTCTCCCCTGTTAGACTTTGAGCTCTTTGAGAGCAGGGACTGACTTTTATCTCTTTGTATTACTAATGTTTTGGCACAGCATCTGGCACATAGTAAGAATGTTTATTGACTGACTGGAGAGCTTCTTCAGAGATGAGAAAAGTAAAAAAATAAGGTATTTATTGTAGAAATATGAATTAGATATGCAGTAAGCCTCTTCCCAAACAGATAAAGGATATCAAAGCTTAAAGACTCATGATGTATATGAATGGTTATCTTATCAGTACTAGCACAGTTCATTGGGGAGGCTATTGCTGCAGGCTGGTTAGGACACAAATAGTTTTGGAAACATTGTTAGTCATTTTACATTTCATTTCCATTGAAATGCCAAAAGTGGGAATGATTTCCAATGGCCATTTTTTGAGGTTGCTTCCTTATTTGGCACAAACCTCCTTCTGCCGCTGCTGTTGCAATCATAATGATTGAACTGCCTGATTAGGCCATGTCCCTCTTTCTGTCCACCATGGCCGTTTGGGCAGGGGATATCCTTGACTCTGATTTGCTTATGAGAGATGCTATTACTGTGATTGCAAGCCTTCAGGATTTTCAAGTTCTTACAAGATCCTGCTCCAAAGGAAAAAAGACAGAAGAGGCAGCCCTTACCCAAGCACAGGCTTGCTTAGACAGGATATGCACTCATAAGTTGTGGTTGAGTGTCCAGGAAGGCTATTCCCCAGCTGACCTTCTGGAAACCTCAGAGTCATCCTGATTTATGAAGTTGGAAGGAAGAGTAACAGCCAGGCTGCTTAGCATACTCACAGAACATTGTGTCAGTAGTCTGTCACGTGGACTCAACCCAGCCATGAGTCACACCTTTCAATAGCCCTTCCTTTTATTAAGGTATTTCCTGGTTTAAATAAATAATTGGTTTGGGGGGATGGAGGATTTGTGATGAAGTGCATTAAGTAATGGTTCAACTTGTGATTTTTAATTCCCTTTGCCTCAAATAATCCTTAACCACTCTGCTTCTGTTCACTTCATTAGGTTAGAGGAGGTTCAGGAAAGGATGGCTAGAACCAGGGTGAGATATAGATAGGAGAGGAGTTGGGTTAGGGTAGAACCAGAGGAGTGCTATACAGAGCTGGTTATGACCTGGAGTACTGGTGGCTTGGGATGGTAGTGATTAGGGAAACAGAGCATGTCTAACATCTTCTATACACTGATTTTTAAGAAAACTTTTATGTGGAATTTATGGATATTTTATATGTGTATTCATATACATACATGCACACGGTGGGGATAGGTATTTTATGCACACACACATGTATGTTTATATATACACATATGTTCATATATGTATGTGTGTATATATATACATATATAGTTTCAATAGATATTAATGGTGTGAAAAAAATATTTCCCCCTAAGTAGAAAATCACTGTGAGGATCTTTCTTCAAATCAAATTCACTTCCTTTGGGGAGCCCTTTTGGCTTCTTCTCTGAGTAATGTTTGAGACGTTAAGTAAATTTTTATATTCCATGGGTCAGATTTCAGGCAACTCAATAACTTCCTCAAAAAGTAAAGAGATCCTGAACCCCAAACAATAAAAATTCATAAAAGAAAATAAAAATTCTTATAATATTAGTTTAAATCTTAATGGATACCAGTCAATATTTGGAATATACATATATGCATGCATATACATAAATATACATGTGTATATATATGTATATAAATGTATATATATGTAGATATAAGGGGCAGCTAGGTGGTGCAGGAGTCTGGAGGATCTGAGTTCAAATCTCACCTCAGACACTTGACTGTCACTAGCTGTGTGACCTTGGGCAAGTCACTTAACCCCATTTCCTCATCCTGGGTCATCTCTAGTCATCCTGATGAATATCTGGTTACTGGATTCAGATGGCTCTGGAGGAGAAGTGAGGCTGGTGACCTGCACAGCCCTCCCCCACTCAAAACAAAGTCAAGTGCAAGTCATGTCATCATTTCTCTGATGGCACGGTCTTCTTCAGCAAGGAAGGATGAACACATACATGGATATATATGTGTTTATATACGCATATATAGATTCATATGTATATACACATATTTGTACATACATACTCACAAATATACACACATACATACATATACATGCATATACATACACATGAATATTCACACACATAAATACATACATGTGTGTATATGTATGTATTTAAAAAATAAAATTGTCCTTATGAAATGAATTATCAGGACAATAGAGTCCCTGAACATTTGCTTATTTAGAAGTCATACTACTATAGTGTGTAGATTTTATTCTTTCCTGTTGCAAAGGAAAAAAAAAATTCAACCTAACATATATACATATCCATGTAAATATATACGTATATATATTCCCACATGCTTTATGTGTATATGTAGATATGTATAAATGTATACACACATACATATATATGTATACACACATATGCATACATATACAAACACATACATATTCACACACATAAATACATACAGCAGCAAGGCAGTGCAGTGGATAGAGCTCTAGGCCTGGAGTCAGCAAAACCTGTATTCAGATCTCACTTCAGACACTTAATTAACTGTATGACCCTAAGCAAGTCACTTAACCCTGTTTGCTTCAGTTTCTTCATCTGTAAAATGAGCTAGAGAAGGAAATGGTAAACCACTCCAGTGTCTTTGCCAAGATAACCCCAAAGGGGGACATGAAGTGTCAGACATGTCTGAGATGACTGCACAATAGCAACAAAAATACTTTCTATGTACACACATACATACATACATACATACATGCATGCATATATACAATTATGAATGTATGTATATACATATACATGCATTCATAAATGCTTTTGAAAACTGCTGTGGTTGGCTAGTTTTTCTGTATGACATTTTCAGAAAGGTCATATGATCTCAGACTCATAGTATAAAATGATTTAATATCTTTATTCAAATATTTTTGTATTTATCATTTCAGCAACAATTAAGTAGTAGCTCCCTCAGTGAAGATCATGGTACTCTTCTGTGAATGAAAGTCACAAAGTAATTAAAAAGCAACGTTTTTCTCCTAGAGTAACTAGGATCTGAACGAGGAAACGAGATCAGACTTAATGAAAAAGACATAAAAACACTCAGGACTTAAATATCTGACCAAGTATATAACTGGCTATAATGACACAGTTACATATGTCATTATGGAGTCACTGAATGCTGAGTAAGTTCCAAGTGCTCTATGGTTCTGAGTCATCAACTTTCTCTCCATCGGTTTGGACTCTCTAGTCTATAGGGCGCTATGGATCTGCCTTGTTCTTAAGCTTTTTCACACTGATCTGCCATTACCCTTCTGAACGTACTGTAAAGAAATGAGCTCTAATTCACTACTCAACATATTCAGAGTGATTGCAGACACAGATGCAAATAAGCATATTTTGATACTGCATGCAGTTGTTTTTCCTCTTAGCCTAGAGTTAATAAATAAATAAACGGAACATAATAATGAAAATGCATCATAATCATCTCTTAAATAAACATGAGTCCAGTACTCTTCTAGACTCTGGAATCTTCATCTTTATTTGAAATAATATTTTGAGCCCTGATGCTTTGAACCTAGGGAAGAAACACACACACACACACACACACACACACACACACACACACACACACTGTTTATAGGATATTTGACATTATTCTAATAGGGTCAGATCCCTTCTTTGGATTTTGGCCTAACCCAGGGTATGAATTTGGTGAAAACTGATATTAAAGGGTGCCCCTAGGACCTTTTTCTTCCATTCTTTTAGGAAATACTTCTACATTTATTTTTAGATTTACTTCACGGTTGCCTATGGGCAGCTAGGTGGTACAGCAAATTGAGTGCTGGACCTAGAATCTGGAAGACTCATCTTCGTGAGTTGAAATCTGGCCCCAAACACTTACTAGCTCTGCGATCCTGGGCAAGTCACTTAAATCTATTCATCTCAGTTCATTATCTGTAAAATGAACTGGAAAAGGAAATGGGAAACTACTCCAGTATCTCTGCCAAGAAAATGTCAAATGAGGTCATAGGGAGTTGGACACAACTGAAAAAAATGTCTTGACAGCAAGAACAAACATTGTAACTACAAGTGTATGGCTTAACTGGATAAGAATCTAAACATCAAATGTACCCCCCAAAATGGAGCCATCTTGGAACACAGGTAGAATCAGGTCATAGATTTTAGAGTTTGAAAGAATCTATTTTAGAGATTATTTAGTAGAAACTCCTCATTTTAAAGTTCAGTAAATAGTAAGTTAATATGCTTGTCTCCTTGTCATGAGAAAAGCCCACAGACAAGCTATATTGAATCAACTGAATGTTTTAATATCATCTGAATTGCCATATCTACATAAACATAACCATTGGAGTTTTTATTATGACTCTCATGTTTTTATTGTGATAAGTGAATGGAAACCAAGAAGAACAAGATTTAAAGAAAAGTACGAATGACACCTAGAAGTGTGAATACTAGATAAAATATGTAGCAGATGTTCCATTCAAAGCTACAACTTAAATCTTCATTGTCAGATAGTCTTCAGGCACATAGTTAGAAATAGTCTCTTCGTGTGATGAAGATATTTGTTAATGGAGGAAGGCTGTCTCCATTTTTCATCAATGTAAGCAGGGAACTGACTATTTTGTTGGTGATTTTCTTCGCATTTGGTTTGACTTCAAGGGCTATATCTAGGGGATTCAGTTGTAGGACATTGCTTAGCTGGAGAGTTCCTAGGAAGCTAGTCAAGATGGTGAAGGGACTTAAGTTCAGATCAGGATTAATTGGCGAATCTGGGAATGGTTAGCTTGGAGTTGAAAAGGCCCAAAGGGGAATAGGATAGCTCTCTCCAAGTATTTGAATGACTAAAAGCTGGAGGAAGGATTGTCTTTAGATGGCAGAATCAGTGGCAATGAGTGTAAGTTGCAGAGAAACCAATTTAAGCTTGAAATCATCTTGAAAACTAAAACAAATCAAATCAACCAACCAAATGAAAAACTTAATAATTAGAGCAGACCCAAAGTGGAATGTGCTGCTTTGAGAATTGGTGGGTTACCTCTCCTTGGAGGTCTTCAAGTAGAGGTTGGGTCAGTCTATCAGCAAGCCCTACCTACTATATTCCAGTCACTGTGCTGAGAATTGAGTTAAAAGTTAATCAGGTCGTATTCTCAAAGAACCTGCAGGACAGGTAACTTTCTTCCTATCAACAAAAAGCTCAGTCCTGTTCCTTGCTCTAGATTCATGCAGACAGACCACCTTCATATCCTGGTGAAACCTGACCTTTAAAAGGCAAGGAGGGATTGCTGAAGAGATAGTCCACTTTCGTGTCTGACCTGCACTGTCTGTACAACTCAAACTTAGAGATCCTGGCTTACGAAGGCAGAGCTTGAGTTTCCTTAGTTCTTTCTTCTGTAATGCATTTTTGGTGATGGCCATTTTCTTCCCCCAGAAGCTGTTACAACAATTGCCTTCGGATGGAAAACTAGTCCCAGATGCAGGTGCTCCCAGTCTGAATCAGATTGCTACCAAGACTAGAAGCATCCCTCTTAGGATCACTTCTCAATGACCAGTGCTCAGGAAAAGAAATGCCATGGAGAAAAGGCAACCAGTGAAGTCAGGAAGCATTTGTTAAATGCTTACTATGTGCCCAGAGTAGGAATATAAATATAAGAATATTATATAGGAATATAAATATAAGAAATATGGGAATATAAATATAAATATATAAGAATTTATATAAATATATAAATATAAGGGCAACTGCCCTCAGTGAGCTTACATTGGAATGGGGGAAAGCCACCACATAGAAGATAACTGAAAAGTAGGGAGGGGATAAAGGAAACTGTTGTGGGGACATGTATGGAAAATCTTATGGAGATTTGTCAACAGAACAACCTGTGAAGGAATGACATGGTTAGAGTGAACCCTTTCCTTAAAATCAAGGTTCTAGCTGGAACCAGCCAGGAATTTGAGTTTCAGAATCCAGCTTGTCCAGGCAAGCTCACTGCCATGTGCACACATTCACCATTGCTGCTGGGAGATGGGCTTCTGGAAGTTGATGGGGTACAGAGAGAGTCATTCTTTTCTGGCTAGAAGTCTAAGGAAGATTGCTGCTTAATTTCTAAGCTTCAGGCTTAGGGAGAAGTAAAGAGTAGAGACACTTAAAGGAAAGTCTATTGAATGGACTGTTTCCCTGGCCCAGTGGCCAATTCTCTTTGGCATATGGGCTCCTTTCCTCCATTCAGCCTGGCTGAATTCTGACAGCCAGAATAATGGGTTTCTGAGACAATTGGAGGCAATGGAAAGAACCTTGAATTTGGAGTCCTACTGAAAAGAAAGTCAAGGATTTTAGGCACATCACTAAATTTCTCTGTGACTCAGTTTTCTTATTTGTAAAATGAGCAGGTTGGACTAACTGACCTATATCAGTCTTGGGAAGGACCCTTCGGGCCTTGGATCTGGTTTCCTATCTATGATAGGAGTAAAAGTAAGTCAGAGGGTTTGGGTTCAGATAGTGGCTACTCTTCTTTCTGTAGACAAGTCTTTTGATTTCTCAGGGCCTCTGTTTATTTATTAAAGGAGGCAGTGGGATTAGATGATTTCCAAGGTCCTTGTAAGCTCTTAAATCTATGATCCTCTAATTGTCTCTTTGCAAAAAGATTGTATGAAATAAAATGAATGAATATTTTTAAAGTTTTTTCCCCCATAATCCTTCACTTGCCATCTCAGAAAAAAAATTTAAGAAGCAGACATGTCAGTGATAAGTTGAATCTTTTCTTTGAAGGACCTCACTAAATCAAAGCACTTAGCAGATGAGATTTCTGTGTTTCTATGTATTTAGTGTGATATTTCTAAATATAATAACTGTTTTAACTTGAAATTAGTTCAGTGCATAGGGACATTATTTTTCACTGCAACTAACACTTGCTTTAACTAATCAAGCTTCATCCTTTGCAGTGAATTTATATTCTTTAGTGGGTTTTTTGTGTAGATGACAAAATCTCTCATGAGATTTGATTAAAGTCAATGAAACTATACTAGTTTATATTTGTAAGGTGATGGCTATTTAATGTCTGCTTAATTAGCTTTTGGCCAAGGATTCCAGCCCATTAAGTAGCTAGTTAGTATATGTTTCATGTAAACACATCTGGCTCAACATTCAATGAAAGTTTTTCTTGTGTGAGGGTAACAGATGTGGTGATCATTCCTCCTTTCACTTAAATAATTAGCAGCACTTTAGTGACATAATCCTACATAGGCTACCCCAAAGCCAGCTGCATGGTGTCAGAGCTGTCTCTGTAGACATGTGCCTCTTATTCCATCAGTCTGGTCCATTGATACTGCTCCTTCCTTTGTGATGTTTCCTCAGTTGGATTTAGTTCTATCATGTAATCTCCTAAATTAACTTTGGATTCTTACCTTTCATCTGAACACAAGCTTGACAGGAAGAGAGCAGAAAAGGGACATAGGGCCATGCATTTTTAGCAGATTACTCCCACTGGTGTGAGGGCTGGCTGATCCCTTTTCAGGACTGCTTATTTACCTTTAGTGTCCCTTGGCACTCAACTTTTACCTTTGTTTTCAAGAAGTTGTAGCATGCACAATGGCCACGTTTTGGTAAAAACCATCTTGGCAGGCAAGCTATACCAAGTTGAGGGTAGCCAATAGGTTTCAAACCCATCAGTGAGTTAGCGAGATGTCTACCCCAAGCATGTGAAGACTTCCCCTGGCAGAATTGGCAGATAAGAATAATTGTTCCAGTGTTCATGAAGGTGGCTGAAGCAGATACTGTGAAACTCTTAAAACTTAGTCAGGCATTGAAGCCAAAGTGAGCCACTACATCCTGGGTCATCACCAGTCTTTTTGACTTTTGTCTTACTAATGTAATTGAATGACTCTGGAAGAGTGCGATTGATGACTTTGCAGAACTCTACCTCCCTTAAATCCAATTCACACACAAATCAAGGAAGATGATGGTCCTCTTGACAGTAATAGGAGAGATGGGAAGAAGAAGGATTTGAGAGGAAAAATGAGTTCTGTTATGGATATGTTGAATTTGAGATGCCTATAAGAAATCTAACTTGAGCTGTCCAAAAGTCAGTAGGTAACATGCCACTTGAGCCCAGAAAAGAGATTAAGGCTATGGCTGTATCTTCATAGAGATGATAATAGAATCCCATGGAAGTTGATGAGATATCCAAGTTAAATAATATAGGTGGGAAAAGAGAAGAAGGCCCAGATAAGTTATTATTAGTGGGTGTGACCTGGATGAAGATCTATCAAAGGACAATGAGGAATGTTCAGGTTTACAGGCAAGCTAGAAGAGAGCAGTGTTATGAAAGTCTAGAGAGGAAAGAATATACTGAAAGAGAGGTTGGTTAACAGAATCAGTTGCTGCAGAAAAGTCTATATGGATGAACATTAAGAAAAAGCTAGTTTTGGCAATTAAGAAATCATTGGTGAGAGAAGTTTCAGTTGAATGATGATATCAGAAGCCAGATTGTAAAGGGTATTTAGAAGAGAGGGTGATCTCTAGTGTAAAATGCTGAAGACATGCCAGAAGTATGAGGATTGAGAAAAAAAAAATGCCATTCAGTATGGAAATCAGGACATCGCTGGCAACTTTAGAGAGTGCAGTTTCAGTTTCAGTTTAATGATGAGGCTAGAAACCAGGCTGTAGAGGTAAGAAGAGAGTGAGAAGAAAGGAAGTGGTGGTACCAATTTAGTCAGTCAGTTAATACACACTTATTAAGTGTTAATGTGTCACACACTGAGCTAAGCACTGGGATTAGAAAAAAGATGCAAGAGATAATTCCTGCCCTCAAGGAGATCAAATCTAATGAAGAAGAGACAAACAAACATGTACATACAAGCTATATATAAGACTAATAGGAAATAATTCAAACAAGAAAGATGTTAGAAATAAGAGGGGCTAGAAAAGACTTTCTGTAGAAGGTGGAATTTTAGCTGAGACTTAAAAGAAGCCAGGGAAACTCTCAAGCAGAGTTGAGGAAGGAGAACATTCCAGGCACAGGAGACAGCCAGAGAAAATGTCCAGCGTCCAGATGGAATGTCTTGTTCCTGTAACAGCAAGGAGGCCAGTATCACTGAACTGAAAACTATGTCATGAGGAAGAAGATGTATGGAGATTGGAGAGGTGAGGGGGAGGGGCTTTGAATACCAGAATTTTGTATTTGGGCCTAGAAGCAATAGTGAGCCACTGGAGTTTATTACACAATAGCAGGGGAGTGACCTGGTAGGACGTACACTTTAGGAAAATCACTTTGGTGATTCAGTGGAGGATGGAGTGGAATGGGGAGAGATGAGGCAGGTAGACCAACCAGCAGACTATTGCAGTAGTCCAAGTGTGACTGAGGACTGGGAGTGGATCTAAGTATGTGTAATACAGCAGAGTCCTCTCCCCATGCCAGCAAAAGAACTTCTGCAATCTGCTTATGACCAGTTATCTGGCCCTTTTAACAACTGTAGGCTGAGTTTTAGAAGTAGCTGCTGCAGCTACTAATATGGCCACCCCTCCTTCCCCAAGTCTGCTGCTAATTTGGTGTTTCATGGTCATTATTGCACAGCCTAAGATGGACTGTGTTCCACTCTTACCCTGGTGTGGCAGACCTTTCCTGCTGATCTTCTAAGTTATCTTAGGCTAGAAAATTGTTTCTCTCTGTCCCTTTGTTGGTTCTGCCACTCCAGAATTTGCTTTGAGCCATTAATTAAAGTTGTTTGGAGGGGGATTTGGGTAATCTTAGGTGAATACCTGCTTTTTCTCCACCATCTTGGCTCCACTCTAACAATTTTCTTATAATTCTAATGCATTTAATTTAATCATTTTAGATGGTGAAGTAAATTAATTTTTAAATACTTCTTAAAATTGAAAAACAGTACAGTAGTTCAATAATAGTTCATAATAGTGCACAAAGCTCCTTTTGATAAGTAGTCACATTTCTCTTCCTGTACATATTCACTATGTGGAACGTAAAAGCAAAAAGCCAAAGTAAATTGTCTCTGATTTCAACTCAGAAGAAAGTTATCTATACAAGTCCATTAATTTTTTCTTTATATGGTTCTGCTTAATCATAACCTAGCTTCCAACTCATTTTTGGATTTGGACTGTGAAATACAGGAAATGATATAACGTATAATATGTAAAGACCCAATTCTGAATGGCCTCCAGTGCTAAACAGAGGAGTTTTTGTTCATTTGTGCTTGAAACTAAAGGCAATAGGAAGCTACTAGAGTGTAGCTGCTGGAGTAAGGGAGTGACATGGTCAAACTTGTGTTTTATTCCTAAATCACTTAGACATCTATAAGGAGAGAGCTAAGGCAAGAAGGCCAATCAGGAAGCTATTGCAGTTGTCCAGTTAAAGGTGACAAGGATGTTGGTTATGTACATACAGAAAAAATGACAAGATTCAAGAAAAATTGTGTCAGTACAACAGAACAGGAATTGGCGACTGATCAGATATGTGGCATGATAGGGGGTCTAAAGGATGGTACTGCTTTGAACTTGGGAGAGTGTAATGATGGCAGTGTCCTTGATAAAGGTAGAGAAGCTCAGAAGACTTTTTGAAGAAAAATTTGAATCCCATGACTTATGATCCTATGAAAAAATGAGAGCTGTAAAAAGGAGGGAGGCAGGAAACCGGGGCATACAGCACACCCTTACTATCCACTCTCAGGGAGCACAGAGTATAACCACCAGGGGATCAGAGTGCAGGGTGTGGCTATGCTTGGGCAATTAAGTTGTAACTGCCCCAAAGACAAGGGGACATTTTAGGAGTTTGCATTAAGGAGGGAGGGCTGAGAATAAGGCTATTTTGGTAAATAGGGAGCTAGGGAGGTATTGGAGACAAGCACTGGGATTGGTATTTGGAGGAAGGTAGCATGTGACCCATCTTCCCCCCTTCTGATTCCTGTGCATCTCTATGAGTCTTACCAAAGCTCTTCTGGGGTGAGGGTGGGGAGTCTCATGCTCCTTACATTGTAGGCCACTGTTCTAGATTAAAGGTTTTAAAAATTTTTAGCATTTATTGCAGGAGACAATTGTTATCAACATTATGAGAATTTTTTTCTTCTCCATTCCTCTCACCGTATATACTACACTTAAAAAAATCTAGATTGTTTGGGAGTTCATTGTTTTATGAAGTTCATTTGCATATGAATTTAGTTAGATGTTCTTAAGAGAGGTGTTAAAGTGGTTTAGACATTTGTAGGTCCACGACTCCACTTCCTCTTTCTATTCCTTACTCACAGTTAATGTGCAGCTGTCATTAGTCTTTATAAGAGGGGCTTACTCTGTGGCCTTTGGTTGTAAGCCATTCACAACTGCCTCTTGCAGAGTTGACATCTTAAACCTGTAACTTGAGCAGAACAGAGCAAATCAGATAAATATACTTAAACATGTTGCAAAGAAAGAAAAGCAGAACAGAATGATCCAATTGCCTCATCCTGCAGCTTGTTTGATAGAGATAATTTTAGTAGGCATATGGTATAGTAAAATGTGCTTTCAAAAACATTGGCCACAACCTTCTGGCAAAAGTAGAATAAATATCTAAATAAAATGATAGTTGGTAATATAATTTCTTACAAAAGGCAAGATTGGAAAGCTTTTTTTTTCCCCATGTTTGGGGCAGAAAGTAGGACATTGGTATATGTTGACAGTTTTGTGGTTTTGATCACTGATAAAAAAAATCAAGGCAAGTAGCTTATGGTTAATTAGAATAAGAAACCTTTTCATCCTCCCCTCCCCCACTTTGGCTAGTCATCCTGAATCTGTTTTCCTTAAAATGAAGCTTTGCTTAACATCAGATTGGTAGGTTGATTGATTACTTCTGTTTTATTTCTCAGGACAAAAAAAAAGTGACCTTAATTTGCACATCTTTTCAAATAAAGAAGAGAGATAATCCACACAATGGTTATAGATTCCATTATCAAGACAGCAAATGACACATCTCTTATATTTAATTATTTCTTCTGATTTCTGCATTTAGACAGGTTTGGAAATGTATTTTTGGATGCTAGATTCCTGTGATAAAAACCAAATAGATTGAATTGGTGCATTGGAACATTGAATTAAATGTCACTGCTTTGTAAATGCAAAGTAGGGATTTGTTACAACAATGTGAAAAATAGAATTCTAATGACTTGAAAGAGTTAATGTGTCTCCCTAGTGGTCAATAAACAAAAGACACTGGAGAGACTAGAGCCCATAATATCGAGCTACTTAGGTAATAATCACTTGTAAGTATACATCACTTTTCATGTGATATTGTCAGGATGTGTCAGCACTATTGATGACTACATTTTCATATCATCCCTGATTGGCAGCATGCATCCATCTTGTAGGTGGGGGTCCTAATTCTCTCAGTAAACACAGAAAGGCACACAAGTTCCCAGGGTAATAGAACTGAAAAACTATTACTCAAAAATATTACTTGAATTTTCAAGCTGTTTAATACACCTCAATATCCATTTGTGTTTTCCAGAAATATTTAATTGATATATTGGTTGTATTACATTCCTCAGTGTTAAACTTAACTGTTTGATAGATCATCTGAGAATATAGGCTGAGTCTGTAAAATAAGATTACAACTGAAAATAGAATAGTTGGGGAAAACATCCAAAGACTGATAATTTTCAATAAAAGGTTAGTTTTCAATATAATGAAATTGTTCATTGAAAGAAGCAATATAAAAAAAGTCACTGAATCTAATGTAACTGTTTTCTTCTAAAATTACTATATCATAGAGGACCAAAAAAGTATTTTTTTGTCTTCTCACTCTCAACCTAGTTGAAGACATGCCAGTTAGAAATGTGTTTGTTTGTTTTCTGAACTCTGAATCCAATGAATTTCTGATGATATGAGATTGATTACTTCAGCATTATGAAATTTGTATTTTACATTCTAGTGTTTCTCATACATTCATAAACTTTTCTTTCATTTTTCTCCCATCATGACATTTTATGTTCCTGATCTATCATAACATTTGGAGAGACGTTTTAATTAAGAGATGTATTTGACAATAGTACATTGAAATGTTAAATTTTCTCAAATGAAATTTGGTGAAATTGAACAGACCCACTCTCTAGCTATGAAGTCATCACCTTTTTGTTAAGTTTTCTATTGATTTATAATGCAGATCTTCTTTTCTCTCAGTGTCCTCTACATTAGGGAAAACCTCAGGAACAGAGGAAAGGTGTAAGCATTATGCAGTGACTGTAGGATCTTACATTGAATCAATAGACTCATTTAATATCATTGTGACATTTTGTGGTGGTACTGCAATTCTAGCTCCATGTGCCAGGTCAGTGAGACACACTCACCTTTGTTTCTTTATTTCATTCCATAAATAGTGCAACCAAAAATTTGCAAAGATTGAAATTTTGTTCTTTCAAATGTTAATTTTAGAAATGAATGTTGTTAGTAATAATGATCCATAAATAAAACTAACAGGAATTTATTAAACATCCATTTTGTGTCAATTACTGTGTAAGTAATTGCACAAGGACAAAAAGACAAGAGCAAAATGCTTCCTAAGATACCCTGATGCTCAGACAGGGAGTTCTGAAACTCTTAATGAAGTTATAAGTCTTTTAAAGCTATTCTGGTGTTGGAAACAGAGTAGTAGATTTGAAGTAGATTAGAATAGTTGAGGAAAGCATCCAAAGATTGATAATTTTCAGTAATTTTCAATAAAAGGTTAATTTTCAATATAATGAAATTGTTTATTGACAGAAGGAATATTTTAAAAAGTCAATGAGATCTAATGTAATTGTTTTCTTCTAAAATTACTGTATCATAGAGGACCAAAAGAGTATTTTTTTTGTCTTCTCACTCTCAGCCTAGTTGAAGACATGCCAGTTAGAAATGTGTTTTCTGAACTCTGAATCCAATGAATTTGGAAGACCTCAGTTCAAATATTACCTTAGATGCTATTAACAGTATGATCCTGGGCAAGTCACTTAATTTCTCTGTGAGAGGTTTCCATGTTGTCTTCAAACTTTTGAACTACTTAAAGAAGCCTTTTCATTGAAGGGTGTATCTCACTCAAAGTGAGAATGCTATAGGACCTTAGTCTGATAGGACCAGGGTCTCACATGGCATCCTGGACCATCTCCAGCCATTCTGATGAATACCAGGCCACTGGATCCAGATGGTTCAGGAGAAGAAAGTGAGGTTGCTGACCTTGCACAGCCCTCGCTCACTGAAATTAAGGTCAACTGCAAGTCATGTCATTATCTTGATGTCCTGGTCTTCTTTGAAAACGAAGGACAAACACAAACCTTTGCCCTCCTAACTTCTTCCTCCTGAGCCAGAGTTCCTGAATTGGCATTGACTCATCAATGATTATTCATTGGTTCTGAACATTCAGCCTATTCCAAATAAATTTAAATGAGTTCAGCAAAATATTTGATAAATCTCTGGTAGGCTAGATAGGAGTACAAAGTATATCGTGTCTGCACGCATTCTTTCTTTCCATCAGTTTATTTACTCTAGATAAAGAAAGGAAATGAGGCTATGGTGACATAATCTATTCTTGATAAAGCTATGAGGACTCTTAATAGTTACTACTTCCTTTTTCTACTTCTTTATCCCATCTTCAGTATCGTTTTCCAGCATTAAAAGAAAGGAAGTTTATTTTGCAAATACAATGTCATATTTATAGAGACATTCTCTACTGCCTTTTCAAAGAAGTAGCTGCTAACGTAGACGTACTGATTGTTCTGAAGAAGTGATATGACCTCGTATTATGTCAGTGAAACTGTGGCTTTAAAAAAATCATACTCTATGAAATATTGCTTGCATTTTAACTCACAGTGACCAATGTGCAAAATACTAATTTGCTCCTCACTTTGTGAATATATAATAAAATATTTCTACTTTATGATCCATTAAAAAAGATGAAAAAAAATTAAGTAAAATTGTGAAAGACATTTGCTGGAAGTAATAAATAATTTACCTCCAGTTTTCACAGACTGAAAATTAAACTGGCAACTACTCAAAAAGTTATTAAAATTATGGTGACTAAAGATATTTTGAAATCAAGTACTGGTATTTAATACTTAGTACAGCTTTTAAAAAGTTAGTTTTATGAACAATAAAGGGCATAAATTGTTCTAAAGGAGTTTTATATTTGTTCATGTTTCAACATTTTACTTCAAGTTTGGGATATGTGAATTTTTATCCCACAAATCTGTATTTTGCCTATCACCATGCCACCAAAGTGTTTAAATACATATTGCAATAAGTTAGTCTAATATACAATTTAATATACAAATTTTTTCAGTGTTTTACTGAAAGTCACCATTTTTGTAACTGCTTTTATATGAGTCATCAAATACTAGACATGTCAATAAAATAAATTCATATAACAAAGTGGTATCTTAAGATTTTACAGAAAGAAACCTCTTTTAAGGTCAACTAGTCCAATCACGCTGCTACTGAAAGGGTTTTTCTTCAACATTCTTGACACATGGTCACCTATTTTTTTATTTGAAAACTTCCAGTGACAGGGAGTTCATTGCTTCAGATGGAAATCATGTTTACTTTTGAGATACCTTAACTGTGAGAAAGGTTCTTGTTTATAGAAAGCTGAAATCTGCATCCTATAATATCTACCACTGACTCCAAGTCTGTCCTTGGGAGGTACATGGGCAAAATATAATCATTATACAGTCTAGCTGCCCTTCACATAGTTAAAGACTGGTCTCATGTCTCCCTAACTAACTATGCACATGCACATACACACACAAACATACACACACATATATGCATATATGTATATATGTATGTATACACACATGTGTATATCTGTCTCTCTCTCTCAGTACATATATATGATCTGTATATTCTAGAACTCAGTCCATGGGATGCTCACAGCAGATACTTAACAAATATTTGTTGAATGAAGTGACTTGTTGAAGTCGAGGCAAAAATGCCCTTAGGTCCTTTATTATAATAATTTCATAGAATCATGGATTCATAGATTTAGAGCTCATCCTCTCTAATCCTCTCACTTTGTAGACACTTCCCAACCATAACCTCCTCTGGATGCATTCTGATTTCTCAATATAACTCTAAAAAAATGTGAGACTAGTTAAAATATTCTAGATGTGGCTTGTTCGATACGTTGTCCAATAAATCATGCTCTCATAGATTTATATAGTGTTGGGAAATAGTTCTTTATGTGGAAAAATGTAAGTTATTTAATCCTCTTTCTTGGAGAGAAAAACTTAGGATTATTATTTAAGTAAACTACCATTTTTTAAATCACAGAGATGTTTTAACTTTGGTAAAGCCAGAACTAGAACTCCAGTTCTCTCAGGTCAGTGATTTCCAACTATATTCCAGGGTTCCACAAGGTGGACTTGTTTATTCCTTTTTAAAAACAAAGTATTTTATTTTTCCCAGTTACTTGTGAAGACACTTTTTACATTCATGTTTCTAAGGTTTTGAGTTCCACTTTCTCTCCTGCCCTTCTTTCCCTCTTCCCCACCCAGAGATGGTAAGCAGTTTGACATAGGTTATATGTGTGAATCATAAAAAACACATTTATATTATTAGTCATGCTGTAAAAGACACAGACAAAAAACCCGTAAAAAATAAAGTGAAATATAGTATGCTTTGATTTGCATTCAGATTCCATCATCTGGATGTGGATACCATTTTTTCATCATGCACTTTTTAGAATTGCCTTGAATCATTGTGTTTCTGACAATAGCTAAGACATTCACAGGTGATCATCGTATAGTATTACTTTTACTATGTACGATGTGCTCTTGGCTCTGCTCACTTCACTTTGCACCAGTTCATGTAAAGCCAGGTTTTTCCTGAAACCGTGCTGCTCACCATTTCTTATAGCAGTAGTATTCTATTACAATCATATGCTGTAACTTGTTCAACTATTCCCCAATTGATGGGCACCCCCTCAATTTCCAATTCTTTGCCACCAGTAAATGAGAGGCTATAAATATTTTTTCGTGCAACTAGGTCCTTTCCACTTTGAAACATTTCTTTGGAATGCCGACCTAGTGGTGGTATTGTTGGATCAAAGGGGTATACATAGTTTTATAGCCTTTCAGTCATAGTTCCAAATTTCTCTCCAGAATGGTTGAATCAGTTCACAACGCTACCAATAGTGCATCAGTGTCTCAATTTTCTCACATTCCTCCAACATGTATCATTTTCCTTTTCTGGCATATATTATATTATATATATTATATTGTATATTATAATATTATGTATGGTATATTATATATATTATATCATTATGATAGGTGGGAGGTCATATCTTAGAGTTGTTCTAATTTGCATTCATTTAATCAATAATGATTTAGAACATTTGTTTTCATATGACCATAGATTCCTTTGGTTTCTTCATCTGAAAATTGTATGTTCATAACCTTTAACCTTTCATCAACTGGGGAATGCCTTTTTCTTATAAATTTGACCAGGTTCTCCATATATTTGAGAAATGAATCTTTTAGCAGAGAAATTTACTGTTTCCCAGCTTTTTGCTTTCCTTCCAGTCTTAGATACATTGATTATATTTGTGCAAAACATTTTAAATTTAACATAATCAAAATTATCCATTTTTATGTCTTGAAATGCTCTTTGTCTCTTGTTTGGTCATAAATTCTTCCCTCCTTTTAGGTCAGACAGATGAACTATTCCTTGCTCTCCTAATTTATTTGTGGTATCACCCTTTATGTTTGAGTCATGAAGCCATTTTGACCTTGTCTTGGTATATAAGATGAGAGGTTTATCTATACCTAGTTTGTGCCATAATTTTTTCCAAGTAATTTTGGTTAGAGAGTGAGTTTTTGTCCCCAAAGTGTGGGTCTTTGGGTTTTTCAAACAATAGATTACTATATTTATTTGTTACTGATTATTCTTCCTTGTGCCTTCTTTAAAAGTTATTCTTAAAATAATAAACCATGGTTATGGAGAGCATGTTTAAATAATGCCGTCACCATCATCTACAACCCTTTCCATAACAACATAATTGGTATTATATTGGTGGAGAATAATTATTGAATCATAGATTTAGAACTGAATGAAATTTTGGAGATCATTGAGACCCACCCTCTAATTTTCTGGTTGAGGAAATTGAGGTACAGAGAGGTCAAGAGATTTGTCCAAATTCACACAGTTAGTAGATGATTGGTGCAGGATTTGAGTCCAGTTTTTTTCTGACTTCAAGTCCATCTCTCTCTCCATTGCATCAATTTAAAGAAAATGTAGAACAATCTCCCATTATCTGAAAGTAGAGGAAAAACTTTTGTTAGGTCATTGGAATGTAAACTATTGCATCGGACATGTCTCACGGTATTTCCTTCTGTTCCTCACACTTTGCATAGACTCTTTACAAAAGGTTTTTATCAACATAATTTTTTACATAACATACATTTCCTTCATCCCACATCTCTCATCCTATCCCTACTAGAGAGCTGTCCCTAATAAAAATAATGAAAGGATAGCTGCAACAAAAAAGCAACCCAGCAAAACCAACCAACATGTCAATGAAGTCCCACATTATATGCATACTCCTAGACTCCTACCTCTATAAAGATGGGAAGGATGTGGATTCTCATAGCTGATCTGTGGGGTCAAGCTTGGGAATTATAAGTGCACAATATTCAATTTCAGTCATTGCTCTTGTGTCCATTTACAGTGTCATAGTCATTGTGTGTATTTTCCTGGTTCCCCTTCCTACACTTTGCATCATTTTATCAATTTTTCCATAAGCCTCTGAAGTAATGGTATTCATTGTTTCCCCAAACATAGAGATATTCTATTACATTCATGCATCAGTTTTTTTCATCACTCTCTTATTGATGACCCTCTATCATACATTTTTCCATTGCTTCTATAACATAATCTTGCACATAAATATTTGCTGATAGATTATCTTCTTTTTCCTTCTTTTTCTTTTTGGTAAGGGAATAATGTATTGATCATAATTAGAAATGAAATAACTAGGAAAAAGTACTTGGGAAGCAGAATGAAAGGATTATTGGGGAGGCCTGTATTGAAGCATGTTATTTTTCTACTATAAAACTTAATAAAGGAAAAATTTCTTGATCCTTCAAAATCTTGCTATATAGGGTCCTTCAAAATCTTGCTCTAACCTAACTTTCCAATCTTTTCACATACTGCTTTTCCTCATATAGCGTGTTTCCAAACTCACCTATGATCTCCACTCTTTTTTCATCTTTGTCTATTATGTCCTTCATGCATGTAATCTATTTTCTTACACTTCTCTTCCTTCTTTTAAAAGCCCAATTCAGGTATCATCATTGTACATGAAAACATTGCATAATCCCATGCCAGCAATTTTTCTCCCTTGAATTTCTCACTATACCTTTCCTTTGTTTTTATATCACTTTCTCCTATGTGAGTTATCCACATACTATAGAGTATAAAGTCCTTAACGGCAAAGCCTGTCTCATGTTTACCTGTGTATTCCCAGTACACAGAATAAGATTTTATTCATAAGTAGGTGCTTGAGATGGTATAGTGGGTACAGTGTTGGGCCTGGTGCCAGAAAGTCTCGTCTTCCTGAGTTAAGATCTGGCCTTAGACACCTATTAATTGTCTCACCTGTGACAAGTCATTTAGTTCTATTTGGCTCAGTTCCCTTATCTGTAAAACGAGCAGGAGAAGAAAATGGAAAATTACTCAAGTATCTTTTCCAAGAAAACATCAAATGGGGTGACAAAGAGTTGGGCGTGACTGAAAAATAGCTGAACAGCAACTCTTCAGGTAGTTGAATAATTTTTAAATTATTTCTCTTCATTCTCTTTTCTAGATCATTTGTTTTTATGATGAGCTATTTCACATTTTCTTCTATTTTTTTCATTGTCTTTGTTTTATTGTTTCTTGATGCCTCATGGAGTCATTAGCTTCTAGTTGTCCAATTTTAATTTTTAAGGAATTATTTTCTTCAATGAGTTTTTGTACTTCCTTTTCCATTTGACCAACTCTACTTTTTAATAGGTTCTTCTTTTAAGTGATTTTTGTGCCTCATTTACCATTAGACCAATTCTGTTTTTAATGTGTTATTTTCTTCACTATTTTTTGTGCCTCTTTTATCAAGCTGTTAATTCTCTTTTCATGACTTTCTTACAATGTTTTATTTCTTTTCCCATTTTTTTCTTTTCCACTTTTATCTCTTCCTTTAACTCTTCTAGGAAATCTTATTGAGTTTAGATCTAATTAGCATTTCTTTGGTGCTTTGTTGATAGTTACTTTCAAATTGTTCTCCTCTTCTTAGTTTATGTCTTGGTTTTAATTGCTTCTGTATTAGCATTTTATGGTCAGGTTCTCATTTTTTGTCTGTGTGTTTGTTTGTTCACTTTTCAGTACGGTTCCTTATTTTGAGCCCCTAGGTAAGAAAAGACAAACTTTAACATAAAGTAGGCTCTGTCCCAAGCTTCAAGATTTTTTGTGCTGCTGTTTTCTGAGCTAGTTCTGGGCATCTCCAAAGTTTGTGATGCTTCAGATGGTATGATCCAGGGAGGAGTATGATAATGGCTTTCCTGATCTATGCTCTTGTCTTTACCTAGGAAGGGTCCCTGGTCCCCTGCAGCCACAAGTGCTAGTACTCCTATTTGCTTTAGAACTTATGACTGACCACTAGCTCTCCTCTCTGCAATTCAGAATCATGAATTGGCAGTAGAGTTATCGATCAGCATCAGCTGTACCTAGTGCCAGAAAAGGGTCCCCTATAATCCCCTACCGTCTGTGGGTGGAGAGTGCCAATACTGTGATGGCCTTGCCAAAGCCATAGGTGTGGGCTCCCAACAGAGCTGGCATCACAGACTTCTTCTGTTGATCTCTTAAGCTGTCTTAGGCCAAAAAACTCTCTGCTCATCTCTTTGTTGTTGTTTTTTTCACTCTGACACTGCAAAGTTTGATTTGAAGCTTTATCTTGAAGTTGTTTGGAGGGGAATGTTGGAAAAGTTCACTTGGAGGCTACCTCTAATCTACCATCTTGGCTCCAACTCTCTATGATTTTGCTTCTGAAAAGAATTTGTTATACTAGAGAAAAAAGATCCTCCATTTCCAGCTTTTGGGGAGAAAACTTTAACAACCTCAGTGAAGCACAGCTCTTGTCCTTCTTCTCTAAAGGAGCATCTGCAAGTACTGGAAGGGGGAGATTATGAATCATTTCTTTTGACCATCTGCCCTACCTCCCTCCAGTTTTTCGATGGAAGAAAAATATGTATATTTCAAAAATGTATCTATTTAGCTGGGTAAGCTTACTATGTTTTTAGGGCTTGTTTGTCAGAAGATCAAACATAAAAGAAACTGAATGAAGGAAAAAAATAAACTCTACCTCTGCTTATGTCCTGTTCTGTTCTCTTTCCCCACCCCCAAGTTGTATGATGGGATGTGGGTTGTTGCTAATAGGGGTTAGAGGAAGATGAAAGAGGAACCTGAAGACAGAGATGATGAAGTATTGTGTCAGCTTCCTGGCTGACTTCACAATGTTGCTCAGGATTAGTCCTGCTTACCTCTAGTGAGCCAGAGACAGGAAGAAACTGTGCCAGGAGATACACTTGTCATGTAGTTGCACGTGGGGATTGGTCTGCTGAATGGCTTCTGAACTTTTCTTTTTCTTTGCTAAAAGTGACTGACTTCCTATAAAAGAGATTGTTTTCCAAGGGATATGTTAATCAAGGTATCACTGTGTTGTAACTAAATGAGGTCATCTTATGTCAGGGCAAAACCTAAGTGGGGAAACATATTAATTCATGATTTTTGCCCTTTTCCATGCCTTTTCTTCTAGTAAACAAAAAAGAAGAGTTTTCTGGATTTCTTAATTTTCTTTTTATTTTCATTGCTCTGACCCTTTCCTCCTTTTTTCTCTTCCTCACAATCAGACTGAGGTTAAAATAATTTCTCAACAAACCATCTCTGAGATTGTGTTCATTTTGCTAGAAATGTAAATACTTTATGCTTGCTTTCATGGACCACTTTTGCCTTGTATCTTCAAAAAAAATTAAGAAAAAATATCATAGTGAGTGATTTCTAAAGTTTGTTTCCAAAAGTTTAGTCTCATCCATTTTACAGACAATCTTATAGATGTAAAAATATTTTTGTCTAGGGAAGTCTCAATCAATTAACAAAAATTTGTTAAGTATTTACTATGTGCCAGACCAGGAACTAAACCCTAAGGGCATAAAGACACAAGCTTCATTCTGTTGGAAATCAATAACAAGTTTCATTAATAATAACATATTGCTTTGAGAGAAAGTTTTGTTTATCCTAGAATCTCATCACGGACTTAGCTTACTATTGTACTTTGTACGCTGTACTTTTTTGAAAACTTTTATTAAATGCTACCTGAACTTGGTTCCTTTTTCCTGTGTGTGCCTACTCACACATCTATGTAATTCACTACAAAAGAAATCAAGAAAAACCACCAAAAGGAAGCAGGTCTGTGTTTCATAAGAACTTCTATCCAGCGTTTTACATAGTTCATTGATAGAGAAAAAAAAATGCTTCACTGACCCAGTATGAAGGATTTGGAGAGTCAACATAGGCACAGAGTGTAGTTTTTTATTGACTTTTTGAAAACTTATATATAAGAAAGAGCTACTAGTTTGTCAATATGAAATGAGCTTTGTATCTTACCAGCAGGATATGTATTTATAGGAATGTGAATAGTTTTAGAGAGACTGTTATTTTGAATCAACAGATAATATTGGAAATTGTGTATAGTTGACTCAGTTATTCAGAGCCAGAGCTCTTGTTGTGTGGATCATCTGTGAGAATTTTAAAAATTCCAAATTCATCCATTTCTCCTATGGGATCTTGCTTCAGGTCTCTCCTTAGATATTAGGGAATATGTATATATTTTAAAATATTTGGTAAAGTAATAATAATTAGGAGCCTACATTGAGGAAAGTTACATAATATATTCCAAAGCCAAATAGAAATTACTTTTGAATTATCTATTGCCCATGAATAGGCCTTGTGTTTTCCTATATTAGTGCCTTTGGTTATTCTACAGGGAAAGTCCTTTCCTTACTTCTGGGCCACGTAAATTTCTTCATTAAGACCCAGTTCAGATCCTAACTCTTCTGCAGAACCTTCCTTGATTCATGCTAGTCTGATTTTCTTTTTCTTCTTCACAATCTTTCCTCTGCCAGGACTGGCTGAAGCTTTTCTGGATTAGAAGGAAAGGTGACACTTGTAGATCAAGTATTAACAAAATAAAGTTTACTTAGCAATTACATGGAAAAGAAATTAAGCAAAGATATTACATTGATTCATGTAGGCACAGCCTTCACATTTGTCTCAATGGCATGTCTGATTAGAAAGTTGTGTTAGGCCTGAGGAGCTCCCAACTCCTTAGCACTGGGCATTTTATTAAAAGGTGACCAGGTCAATAATTCAAACCTTAATCCCTGAACTAATTAAGTCTCAAGGATGGTTTCATTTCCATTTTAAGAGAAAAAATATAGCCTTACCTCTAGGGAGTAGATGTTGCTCCTACAATATCCTACCCTTTGGTGGAAAGATCCTAAAAGCCTTGTAGGGTACCCACCACCATTTCAGTAGTCATAAATACTGAAAAATCCTGACTTTAGGGTTGTGAAAAATCTGGGATAGGCTTCATTGGAGGAGAAGCTTCATACAGGGAAAAGAAAAACAAAAAGAAAAAAAATACGACAAGCAGTGTTTGAATCTTTTCAAACAGCACAGTCCAAGTGGTGGTGGTGGGTAGGAGTGATTTCAGGAGAAGATCACAGAGCCGTTTCCGGACATAAAGGGGTGATGATTAACTTGGGGAAGAACCTGGCACATCAGGGCCACCACAGACGATGATCCTTGTGACTTAGTCATTGATCCTTATCGCAAGTCAAGGATATTTGTAGTCAGGTACATAAAAGGTCATTATCATCTCAAATGTGATCTGTCTCAGGGGTAGGGTATGTAACAAAATGGCACCCTGTGCCACTACCATCTCAGAGTTTTCCAGCCCACCAGGCTAGACTTTTCATTCCTTGGAAGCTCCATGAGGTAGCAAGGATCCCTGTGTACCTTTAGAGGTCGCTGCTGAGGGATTACCTTCTTCCACTGGAACCAAGTGGTTATGCAGATATTTTGTAAACAATCAAGATTTACTCTGTGTCAGGCACCATGTTAAGCACTGGGGATACAATGAAATGCAAAAGAATAGTCCCTGCTCTCCAGGACCTCACAGTCCAATGGGGAAGAAAACAAGAAGAGCCCCATACAAACAAGTTAAAGACATGATGGACTGGAGATTACCAAAAGACAAAAGGCACCACTATTAAAAGGGATAGGAACATGTTTCCTGCAGAAGGTGGGATTTTCACAGAGACTTGAAGGAAAACAGGGAGAGCTGCTAGGAAGGAGGCTAGTGGAAAGGGAATTCTAGGCATGGACTATAGCTAGTGAAAATCCTGGAGTCAGAAGACAGTGTCTTATTCAAGGGACAGAAATGGGTTCATTGTCACTGGATCACAGAGTGCATGGGGCTTAGGGGAGAACAGCAAGGTGTAAGAAGGTATTACAGGTGGAAACCTTTGATCATAAAAGAGAGGATATTATATTTGATCTTGGAAGTAATAGGGAGTTACTCTGGCTTATTGAATAGGAGTATCAGATCTGGACTTAGAGAACAGTGCAAGGCTGAGCAAGGATTAGATTAGAATGGGGAGAGACCTGAGGCAGGGAGTATAATCAGTGAGTTATTGCAATAGTCCAAATGTGAGGTGATGAGAGTTTGTATCAGGGTGTTGCCAGTGTCAGAGAAGAGAAGGGTATAATATACAAGATATGTTAAGAAAGTAAAAATTGACAGGGCTTGGAAGGGGATTGGATATGAGTGGAGAGAGGCAGACAGGCAGAAAGAGCAAGACAGAGACAGAGAGAGACAGAGAGAAGGAGGGAGGGAGAGAGAGAGGGAGACAGAGAGAGAGAGAATGACACCTAGGTGATGATCCTGGCAGACTGGGAAGGTGGTGGCCCTCAAGAACAATAGGGGATTTAGGAAAAGGGAAATATTTAGAAGGAAAGATTCAGATCTGGACCTGTTAAGTTTAACATGTCTGAGTACAGCCAGTTTGAGATGTCCCATAGAAAATTTTACCTCTCTGTTATCACAAAGCAAAATATCTCCCAACCATTTCACCTTTTGTTCCCCAAGGGTTGCCTGTCCCCTCCAGTTGTCTTTTTACCCCTGGGTATTTTAGTGATGGACATATACAGGGGCCTTCCAAGCTCCAGATTACATTAAGTGAAGGAGAGTTATAGATTTCTTATCTGAGCCTTTGCTATTTTTCCTCTCCTGGTTCCTATGAATTGCCGCTTCTACTGGGCCTGCATGCTGCTGCCGCCATGCTGTGCTGGAACCATTCTATTCTAACTATTGCACAGTCCTTTAAGCCAGGATGTCACACCACCCCTGGCTGGTTCACTATCTTGATGAGATTAGGAATGGCTCCATGAAACTACTAAGACAGTTATATCCAGTCAAGCCAAGGCTTGGACTCTTCTTTCCATTAATATGGTCAATACAGAAACTCTGTTTTTTTCTAATTAGGTCTGTCTGAGGGATCCAGGAACTTCTAACCTCTGAAACTCATGAGGTTTCTGCCAAGGCTGGGGATGGCCCTTTTAGAATTTGTATTCATTCATCTGTGCTTGGGGAAAGGGGGAAGAAAGCAGAAGACATAGACAAGTCTCAGGCTCACCTAGGCTAGTATATGTGTTCTAACAAAAAGTAGTCTGCTTCTGCTAGGGTGGAAGAAGGCACCTGAGGCTCTCATTGGGGCCCTGCTTTAGAAGTCTGAGAAAGAAAAAGTTATATACCACATGTTCAGGACTGAAGTTGGAATGTCTCTGACTCAATCTCACCTACCCCTCATCCTCAGTAAATTAACTGGGGTATGTTTGCCATACTTTCTATATATTCAGTTATGGAAAATTCTCTAGGTTTCTGGGGTAGTTAAAAACATTGTCCTTTCCAGATGTTCCCCCAGTGCCTTGTATTAATGTCTCAAAATACATATGGTACAGTTCTTAAGGGCCTCCTAAATATCATAATAAGTCCCAAGCAATGTATTTAATACATTTCTTAGAAAGTCCTGAAGTCAGCATTCTTCTATGAGAGCTAGGGCCTTTGACAGCTGGTAGTCTTGGAGATAACAGTACAAAGTTTTGCAAATTCAACAAATACTATTTTACAATGTTTATCACAGAGAAAATTCACAGCTACCTCTCTTTGCTGAATTCAAAGGAGTAGCTTACTTGCTAATTCTCATACCCCTAACCAGTAGGGTCCTCCATGCTGTCCCATTGAGAAAGACTTATGATATGCCAACAGAAGCCTGACCAGAAGCATGGTATCCATGAGGTAGGCTAGGCACATGGGGGCATCCAATCATCTGGGTCTCCCTTCCCTTCCTACTTCCTTTCTTCCAATTAAGCTATGAGGTCAGCCATGAGGTCATTCCAAACAAATCTTGCTGCCTATGTCCAGTTTTCTAGGCCAGGTCTGCTTTGGACTGTTCTGGTATTCCAGGCTTAGGACTGGACCAAAATGAGGTAGTAGTATACCATCTCACTTTTAACAAAAATAAGACTTTATTAAGCACAAGGAAAGGATTTTCAGCAAGGATATGGGTAGGACCAGCTTCCTTCCCTTTGCATTTGCACTGGGAATGTACCTGGCCAGAAGGGTACTCCTTACTTCTTGTCTTGGCTCAGGTGATGAGGAAACTACATAAGAAGTTTGAGGAATAGATGATGGTTTTATTACTTTTCATGAAAAACCTTGCCTAGCCTCTGTGGAGGAGATATTGTTCCTACCCATGGTCTCCATCACACTTATAGTTTGTAATATTAATCTAGTGCTTACTATGTGATTTTTAGTAGGTACTACTAGTTATCTCTTTCATGTATATGTATGTATGATTATAAGTTCCTTGAGAAGAGAGCCCATATTTTAATGTCTTTGTAGCCCAGCATAACGTCTTGCTCAGAGGCAAAATTCACTATTTGCTAATCGACTGTTCTGCTCTTTTGGAAACCTGCAGTATTCCTACTCTGTGTAAAAGATATACCTTTGTTACATATAATATATATGACATACCTATATAATGTCTTTTTGTCCATATAATTTATAGGTAGACATCTGCGTATATTTCAGCTCAATTAAATATTGAATTAAATTATTCAATTAAACAATTCATTTCAATTAAAAAATTAAACCACTATATATAAATTGCTGTGTTAGTACAAAGATGAAAAAATATTCACTGTGCTCAAATAGCTTATAGTCTAGCAGATTGGATATGATGTGCATATATGTTAGCAAAAGAAAGTATGTATGAAACAATGTACTATGATTTCTAGAAGGAAAGGAGGCTAACTGAAATGGGAAATCAGAAAGGGGACCATGTAGAGAGCCTTTAAGGAGGCCAGGGATTCTCTCAAGAGGAAGTGAGGAGGAAATGCATTTGAGGCATGAGGGCTTTCTTCCCCAGAGGCAGAGAGATGGTAATATAATATGTGGGGAACAGCTAATATACTAATACAGAGAAAGCTCAGGACCCCTGAATCCAATAGTAGGTGCTTCAGAGAAGGACCTTCCAGTCCAGCTCCGTGAATCCATCGTCCTAGGATGCGGTCTGACATTTGCTTTGCAACTATTGAAGACACAGAAAAGAAGACATTGGCCCTCATGAATTTCTCTGCATCAGAAATTGATGTGATTTTATCAATGTTAATGACATAAAAGAACATACATTACCATCTGCCATGTCTCTGTACTCTAAAAACTATGGGACCTTCCATCCAATTTTTTTAACTTTCAAATTATTACACAGAGCCAGTGACATTTTGCACAGGTAAACAAAAAGACAGTTGCTGATGAGATACTGACAATGGTTGTCTTTTAGGAGACTACAGTAGTGTAACTTTACCAATACTTTCCTCAAAAAAGGACAACCTCACAGCAACCATGTGAGATAGGCAGGACTAATATTGTCCCCAATTTATAGGTGACAAAATGTAGATGCAGAGAGATTGTGATTTGCCTAGGGTTAAACAATTCCTCAGGGGGAAATACACAGACCTTTTAACTGTCATATTGATTTCCAGTCCCAAGTTTATTCCCTCTGCATGCATACAGTATAGTAGAATACTATAATTTGGTTTTAAAAGATTCAAAAGCAGCCAGTTGATTTTTGTGAAATCATCATAGATTGGGAAGTTGTTCTAAAGCACAGATCTACGATCAAAACTCTTCAGTGATTTCCTATTGGTTCTAGAATGAAATATAAGCTCCTCACCTTGATATTTATGGTCCATGATAATATGTATTGACATTTCCAGATTTCCATCTGCATAGTCCTCATCACACATTTGACTTTCTGGCTAAACTGATCTACCTATTGTTTCTTGAATTCACTATTCTATCTTCCTACTCCATCTTTGCATCTCCCTTGGATAGCCTCTTTCACTTCTACCTCTCTCAGCAACTTTACATCCTTTAAAGGTTTAGCTGGGCTGATTCTTCCTACTTGAAGCCTTTTGTGCTTCCTCTTAGGTATAAATTCTTCCTTCCTATTAAAAATATTTATGTACATATTGTATCCTCCAGTAGAATATAAATTCTTTAAGATTAGAGACTATATGTTTTTATGTGTGTGTATCCTTGTGCCTTCAGTAATTAATCACATTAAAAGAAGACTTGTATGTTTTGCTTTAATTAAAAACAAAATAAAACATTTTCAAATAATCCCACTTTGAAGATATTTTCAGAGTAGCAGAAGAGGAGCAACATTGTTGCTCCTATCTGTACTATGCTACTATCTGCACCATAGGCATTTTATAAATGTTTGTTAAACTTTTTAAATTGAGAATCCTTGGTATTTTCTTCTTTCTCAACACTACAGATTAAACATACTTGGCTTGTATTCTCTTTATAAGTAGAAAAATTGCCTTATTATTTAATTTATTATTTGACCTTCACTTCTGTGTATTTGCATTCTCAAACAGTTGTTTTCACTTTGTTTCTCATGTGAGGTTTGCCATTGTTGAATCATGGTTTTCTGTCTTCCAGATTATTTCTGCTGTGCAGACCACATATTCTGCTTTCACAGTTACTATTATTCTCTTAAGCTATGGAGGAATATCTGCTGTGGTTCCATGCTCTTGGGAATTCACACAGTCATCTGCCTCATTGGCTTTGATTAATTTTCCTGTGTCTTGCAATGTTTATTCTTAGATGTCTGAACTCATTTATCTTAGATGGAGGATATCTTTCCTTCTGTTATTAATATGTTTTGTATTGATTTTTCTTATGCACAAGGTCTGTAAATTAGTTTCATTCCTCCTGATATCTTTGGTAATTGCAGTCCTTTTCTCTATATTTCCTGTCATTCACTTTTTGACTCCTTCCCCTTTGATGAGGTGTAGTCAAAGCTGGAAAGTTATCACTTTGTGGTTCCTCTTCAAACTAGAGGGTCTGGGGAAAATATAGCCATCCATTGCTGATGAAAAACCTTGATCCATATATACAAAGTAAAATTTTTGATTCAAGTTTATAAAAATTTATCACAAAGTTGTATAGTTTTATTTAAATTGCTTTCTCATTTTCTTTCAGAACTCTTGAGGTTTCTGTGAGTTTGAATGAAGGGAAATCTGTCCTCTACAGCACTTTGACAGTCACAGCTACAGAATGTGTAAGTAAGCAAGAGAATACTGTAGGGCTTCCCCTCTGGGATCTGGATATTATGCTAGATTCATCAAGTCTTAGAACATGGTGAAGCCAACTAAATTAGATATGAATGACTTCACACTCTTGTTTCATGTCTTCCAGGAATTCTAACTGAAGTTATGCTCAGGAGATCTATCTATCTATCTATCTATCTATCTATCTATCTATCTGTCTATCTATTTATCTTTCTATCTATCTATCATTTATATATATGTGTGTATATGTATGCATGTATGTATGCATATATGTGCATATATTTATGCATATATGTGCATATATTTGTGTGTAAGTATGCATATATGGATATATGCAAATATATGTACATGTGTGTATATGCATATGTATAGATATATGTATGTGTGCGTGCATATGTACATGTGTATATATGTATGTGTGTATATATGTATGTATTTCCTTTGAGGCTTTCCTTAGTGATGTTCTAGTCTCATTCTTTTCTTCTGTGTGTCTATTATCACTATTACCATAATAGCTTTTTGTGATAGAAATTTTTTTTTTGTTTATTCTTCAAGACTTTCTTCTCCACTTGCCTTGTTTGGTTCTGTTTTCTCTGCCCTTTGTTTCTGCTGCTACTTTGTCCGGTTATTGATAATTCTGTTTTTTAAAGGTTTCAGTGACAATTCTAGCTGGAGTCTTTCAATATTCCCAAGTCTTTCTGATCTAGGAAAAAGTCTTCTTAATGCAAGTCTCCTAATCTGAACTTTATAAGCTCCTTAACTGGTGTTCTATCTGTTGCTTGACCCTGTTACCATTAACTAGCTGGAAAGCTCTGAAGCTTTCTGTCCTAGAGTGGCAGGCTACTTCTTCATCCAAGCTCCGTGCTCTTGTTCTTTAGCCTTCAGATTGACCTGAAGCCTGAACTGAAACTTTGTTCTACTCCAATGGTCAGAGCCTCATAACTATCATTTTTTCTAATATAATTCAGTTTTATGTCCTATACATAAGTACACAGGGGCATTTAGTACACAGAGAATCTATTAAGTGAACCCTGACAGACATTGCTGTTCAATTTGTGACCCACATCAATTTCAGTCATGACAACATTTTCACACAGGTGTCCCATCATGTCATCTTTTGCTTGTAAACTGCCTGTGAAGCCACAGACGTCTCTATATTTACAAAGACAAGTCCAAACAGAGTACTAACAGATCAATAAAACACTAAAAGCTTATACTGAAGTGACAATAGAGTGACATTAATTGTACTACCGAGAGATCTAAGCTGGCATGAATTTTGGGTCTATGATGGGCAAAGTGGTAAAGTTCATGTTTCACCGACAAGTCAGTTTTAGATTAGAAGTTAGATATGTCTTACAACCAACATTATTCCACTCCAGAGCTTAATAATGGCAACCTGCTTCTGGCTCATAACTCTGTCTTCTTGGATAGAGACTGTGAGAGATGGAAAGATGTTAACCTCTGGAACATTTTTGCTTATTTTAGCTTTCCCAATTTAATTAAAATCTTCCCTATTCCACAACTGTATCTGGGATAGATGTTCATTGCCCAGTACTTAGTCTCTAGCCTATGACCACTCCTTGCCCTGATTTGCATGGAATAAGCAATCCTTTCGAGATGTAGCACCTTATTCTGTTCCCTGCACAGTGTTTTGCCCCCTTTGCTGTATCCAGGGTGTCTTACTGCCCTATTGCCTAACCAAAAGCCCTATTTTGAACCATGCCTTCCTGGCTAAACTGACTCCATTGTGCGTAGACTGCTGTCTTCCTATGCTGGTCTGAGCCTGTGGGTGAAAAAAAAAACAAACTGTAAATTTTCCTTGGATTTCCTGATCGGGACTTATTGTTGTCCATTTCCTATGTCTTTATGTAGTAGTTGTAAAGGGCATCTGGGCTGTATTGTTTCCTCCTATTGTGCCAGCTTGGCTGGTTTCCTCAAAGGCATTGCTTGTTAGCAAATTTTGCCTAGTTATTCTCTACTTTCTAATTTGCTGAAAAGTTGATTTCCATTTGCACCCAGTTTTCTCATTCCTGTTTTCTGCAATCATTATCATAAAATGAATTGGTATTTCACTTTGTCTTTTCTTTATTGCATTTTTGTACTGTATTTAGTATAATAGGGTTTTTCTGCGTATACATCTTTTTCTCTCCTTTAGATCATATTTGTTTTTTATTACAAATAATATCATCTTTTCATTCATTCATCCATCCCTCTATCCATCCATTCATTCATTTTACCATTCAATACTTATTGCTAATGAGCACGCAATAAATATTTGTGTAATGAAGATATGCCAGATGTCTTCACATTGACTACTGTTTTTGTCCCTCTAGTCACAGTGAATTGCTAGCTGTGATTTCTTCATGTCTGTTCTTCATTACCAGGCCCCATTGGTTCTATTTTCTCCTACATTTCAACATATTTTTAAAAAGATCTATGGCACATGCCCGGAAGATAAAATTAACTTCTAAAAGTTATAACAGAGTTAGGTTCTCAGATTTCATTTCCTTATTAGTGTACAAAGCCTGGATTTTCAAAAAAGAGGAAATGCAAATGTTCTGCACGCTTTGACAATCTTCATTGTTGTTTCAGTTCCTACATTTAGAACATAAGTGTATATACATGCATACACATATATGTATATGCACATATATGTGTGTGTGTATATGTATGTATTTGTGTATGTGTGTATTTGAATGTTCAGTGCAATTCAGTTCCACAAACATTAATTAAGCTTTTACTGTCTGTTGTGTTGTATACATGAAGTGCTGATACCAATGACAAATTCTGGCATGCAGTAGTACTCAACAATTCTGTCTTTGAGTTTTTGAATATTTATCTGTTCTTAAGGTATTTTATCTCTTGATAGTTTTGCTAAGTCCTTTAGATTTTAATTGTTATTAGAATGGAAGAACTTGAGAAGTTCAGTTGTCATGTAGTAAGAAGTCTTTGAGGCTTTGTAGCTTATTGATTATTTGATAAAATTCTCATATATATGAGAAAGCCAGCCAGTATGGGAATTCCACATGAAGATAGACTAGTACAGCGGTGGGGAACCCTACAGCCTTGAGGTTACATGTAACCCTCTAGATCTTCAAGTGTGGAATCAAAGGACCATACTTGAGGACCTAGAGGGCTCCAGGTTTCCCATCCCTGACCTAAAACGTAATTACAATTTCATTCAGGAAGCTAAGTGTCGAGAAAGTTTAGCAAAACATCATGTAACTTAGAAAAAAAGCCATATTGACTTGTTTGTTTATTAACCATAAAAATAGATCTTTGAAGAGTTGTTTGAAGTTTCAAAATGTTTCAATTTTAGGGATAGGTATCAGGTGTCTGATTTAACTGAAACAGACAACTCCCCAATGATGTTTTCCCCTCTATGAAACTGGTTGATATTTTTTCTGCTGTTTATATTCCTAAAGAATTATCTACATCAGAGATATCCAGTTTGTGGCAGTTGGCAAAATGTCTGAGTGAGGCTAGAGTCAGATGAAATGTCACTGGGAAATATTTGACAAATTAAACACACATTGGACATAGGTAATGCTAATTTGTGGTTTTTTAGTCAGTAAGCAGCCAGCAGGGACCTATTTCTATTTGAGTCAGATGCCACTGGTCTACTCTCTGAGAGGTTGTTGCTTGCTGAAGGTCACACAACTCATATGTGTCTGCTTGTGGATTTAACTCATCTTTCCAAAGTCTGAAGCCACTTTCTTCCACTAATATTGAATTTGAAGTCAGCGTCCTTTGGTTCAAATCTCAGTTCATCGCATGATCCTTTGTGAGCTTGGGACAGTGCATAAGGCATTGTGTAGCACTGTAACTTACTGTACAACTTCATGTGTCATATCTGGGAGAAGAAAGAGGGTTTGGATGGAAAGTAGCAACAAAGGAGAAATGCAGTTTGGAGACAATTACACTTTTGCCTCACACTTTGCTCCTTCCTTTAAAACGAATCTGTGCTTGAGATTTGGATTTCAGTCTTGCTGAACACTGACTTTTTTCTTGCAGTCCAATGGAATCGCAGCAGTCATTGCTATCTTGGTACTACTTCTTCTCGTGGCTATCGGCTTAATGTGGTGGTTCTGGCCCCTTTGCTGCAAAGTGGTGAGTGAGAAGAAATCAAGAACATCATTTTTTTAAAGAAAAAAGTTGAAAATGTAGGCTAAAATGCTATTCTTGAATGGTATCAAAATTACTAACAGGAAAACACCTCAGAATTCTTAGTCATGATTGTAGTTGGTTGCTAAAACCTCCATGTGTCAATAAGCGTTAATGACTGAGTTTATTAAGTCACTTCATTTTGAAAATTTGATTGGTCAGGAGGGGTAAGGTTGGAAGGGTCTCCCAGCAGAAGCATAAGAAAAAAAATGAACAGTTTAAAAGAAATGGGGTGATGTCAGGTTTCATCAGAAGAGGTTTATAATCTATTCAATATCCCTGTTAAAGGTTTATAAGAGTTCTTTGTTTTCCCTTTAACCAGTCAAGCGTGTATGGTGTTTCAGGGCCACTTTCCTCTTTAAAAGGCATTTTACAAGTACACCCTGGAGTTGATGTGAGTCTCTCAAAAGCTCACACATATGATATTGGGAGTATCAGAATTACTATGAAACCATTAGGGGATAGTTTCAATTTGCATCATTTAAATAGTATTTGTGCAAGCATTCTGTACTAAGTAACACTGAGGTAGAAAAAGAGGCAAATGGGAAGAAACTTTTTCAGAGGTGTCCAGTCTATTTTGGATTTTCCTTTGTTTCCTTAAATGCCAGCATGTAAATGAGTTCATATTAAAAACTTTCCTTCGGATCTTCCATACTGCTAAATTTGGGAAAACAGTTATTGAGTAAGACCCAGAACACCATGTAATTTTAGCTCCATAGTAGATCATGACTGGTCTGAGTTTTCTTTTATTTTAAATTATCCTTTTAAAAACTCTGCTCTGGATTTCGATAGATTTCAAAATAAGGTTTATTTTATACTTCTTATTCAATTACTAAGAGTTTTAGCTATGTCAGAACTGTGGAATACAAGCACATAATGGTGGAGATAGTAAACATCCTGAACTAATCCATTTCCTCCTTTACTGTTTCATATTCAGTTTCCTGTCTCAGTCCTCTTCAGTATAAGTACTGACTAGAGTTCTGAAATTCTTAGTTTAAGCAGATATAACAGGTGCTCTGACACCATACCCTTCTAAAGACAAGTTTTTTTTTTTTTAACCCTAATAAATCATGTTGCCAAGCAATTGGTTTCCTGCTCTTCAAATATTACAGTTGAATGACTGCAGTGCTCAAAAATGTCATTAATGTCAGACTTCTGGGCACCACAGCTTAAAAGGACCTTGTTAAGCCAGATTGCACATGGAGGAGGGCAGCCAAGACTTTAAAGAGATTTGGATCCTTGTTGGATGCTCTGTAAGGAAATAGTCATATTTTGCCTGGAGAAGAGAATGCCCAGGTGGACCATGAAAGCTATGTTCAAGTATTTAAAGAACTATCTAATGGAAAAGAGGGGTGACCCATTTTCTGATTGTCCCCGGAGAGTAGAACCAGGAGCAGTGGGTGGAAGTTGTAAAGAGACAAATTTAGGCCTTTTGTCAGGAAAATCTTGCTAATAATTAGATTTGCCCAAATGTAAAATGTGCTGCCTTGGAGGAAGTGGGATTCCCTCTCCCTGGAGGTCTCCAAGCAAAACCTGAATGACAAGCTGTCATGCATGTGCTTGTGGTTATTCTTTTTCCTGTTTATGCTGGATTGGGTGTCCTCTAATCTTTTCCACTGCAAAAATTCTATGATTCTAAGGGATTATTTTTCTGGAAAACATTTTAGTTGGAGTCAGCATAGAGGCAAGATGTTGCCTACACCAGAGTGTCAGACATGTAGCTGGCAGAACACATGTGACCCACAGCACTCCTGAATGTGGACTAAATCAGATTCAAATGTAATTAGGACATATTTGACAAAATAAATAAAAATAGAATATAACATTGATGATGTTGATATGTGACTTTCTAAGTCAAAATCCTGTGGCTTGCAGGATTCCTCATGTGTAGTTTATTAGCCTCCATTTCTATTTGAGTATGACATCACTGGCCTACACTGGTTTCAGTGATGCCAGTAAATGCTTCACCACCTGCTTGCTAGCACCTGAAATTACTTTAACTGGGAACAAAATTCATTAATTTTAAGGCTAAAAAATGAAATACATCCTTAGGGAGATAACATTGATTCAGGTGAATGATATCACTCTTCTTTTCCTAGAGAAGGGAAAATAACAATGAAACATTGAAAGTTTTAAGTTTAGAAGAAAGGGAAGTCATGGAAGAATGGGAGATGGTTTTGGGAACAACCAAAGAAAAACTTTTTCTGTAGACAAAGAAAAAAAACTTTTTCCCTGACTAGACTTGCAAAGATTTCTCTTCATTGTATTCCAAGTACAAATGACTAGTAGGTAGAGAGTATACCCTGAATGTTTCCTTAGCACAGGCTAAAGAATGAGAGTCTCAATTATACATGAAAAAGACTATTTGGAAAGAACGACAAGAAGAGATACACTTTTCCAAAGAGCAAGAAGAAGTGGTTCAATGTGAGATCTAGGGGAAAGAGAAAGGAAATAAGCATTGTGGTTTAAATTAGATCTTACATACCATATACCTATCTTTATTACAGAGATAACTGAAAGCATCTTTGCTCACATGCAGAATACTGAACGTGGTGTTTTGAACTATAGCATTTAAATTGAGATAACCTTAAAAAAAACTCAATGAAAGGGTCGCTGCCATCGAAGTCAGCATTTATTAAATTCAGGCCTTCACAGGAGCCCAACTCTGATGCTTCATTGATTGATTGATTGATTGATGATTCATTCTCAAAGAGACTTTTGGCTCTCAGAGCCTGTCAGTGGAATTCTAGTTTTGGAAGGCTCCCAAGACTTTGAGTATGGCCCTGGTGAAAGATTGTTTGTGGTCTAAATCTTGATAGCTAATGCTAGAGAAATTTGTCATCACATTTTTGGCCATAATGACATTTAAAATAGGCTTAAAATGCATGTTTGCCAAGGCCTGTGTAGTCATTTTCTCTTTCTGCAGGGACAGTGCAGGGACAGAAAATGGGGGCAGAGAATAGTAAAAACCATATAATTCTTAAACACTTTAAAAATTTAGATTTATTTTAAAGTACTTTTTTAATGTGTGATTTTACTTAATGATGAATAACTATTAAAGGAGTTAAGCCACATCCATAAAAAAGATATTCTTGCTATAAATAAATCCAAATGCTATCAAGAAGTTATGAATAAATGGAAAATAATCCCAAGGTTCTCCTTAAAGATATTAATGAAGGAGTTCATTATGTATTCAAAGACAACAAGAAAAATCATTCCTTGGAACACTTGGTCCTTCTATGTTTCAGGGCTGATGTTGAGAAGAACAGAGAGGTCACCATAAAGATATTTGAGGCTCTGGGGCTAACATCTGTTATAGAGAATAGAAAATTAGAAGTTCTATTGAAAGGTTTGCACATTGGGAGAGAAATAATCCTGTAGTGGTGTCAGTTTATCCTGAGAGCATGTACACATTAAAATGGCAGAAGGTTGTGGAGTGGAATAGATGTGCTATGGATCTATGGGGCTCTCTTTTTATCACTGGTAATAGTATAATCACTACTTTTGGATCCTTCCACTTTAGTATCCAAAGTACTATGGTAAGAAGTTACCATGACATACAAAGATGTTGAAGAAAGATAGATGAATCTGACCAGATGCATACTGAAAAACATTTTGCTCCAAGTAGAATAATTTTAAAGGGAACCTGAATTGATTTTCAAGATATTTCAAAGAGGGTGATGTAAAAACCATGAAAAACATTAGAGACAAAGTGAAGAAAGAAGGTAGCTAGAAGATGTTGGCAGCTATTAACTTTTCTCTAAACAATCTTCACTACAGTGGTACCAGCATTTGTTGAGAGTAATCTTGGTGAAAACATGGAAAGGGTTTGCTGATTAGTAAAGAAGAAAAAAAAGATATATATGTCAAGATTATATAAAATTACATGACATATCCAACTAGGTATGTTTATTACTGTCCAGACATTTTTTCAGATATCCCCCACAGCTACACTTTTTTTCAGATTACTTTGAATTCTTTATCATGCCTTTAGCAAATTAAAAATTCATCATTAGGATATTTATTTTTTAAAAGATCCAATCAGCCTTGTTGCTTATGCTTCATCTGTGTTCTCTGCCCCTCTCATTGGAGGGTAGAGTCATAAACCTTTCCATTTAAGGAGAGGACACAGGGCAGATGACTCCTCAGACATCTTTCCTTGTTCTTCCTGGCTGCACTTATTTTGGATGACTCTGGCTTCATGATGGCTCTGTTCTAGTTATTTCCCATCATCCCCAGTCCTTGGCACAGTGACTGGCACATAGTGACTCCTTTATAAGAGTTAAATGACTATTGACTTTTATTGGGTCTATTATGAGCAAAGTTTAAATAGAAGAGATATTCCCAATTGAATATATTGTTTGTGTATAACACTCTGTTGATTGCTGGACACTGTAGACCACTTCAGGGAATTTTCAGTGGAATTCATTGCCGATTAAAGTTGTCCTAGCCATCAATTGGGAAAAAAAAAACAACACCAAAACAACTATAACAATAAACAACTTAAATGAAAAGGAAGTATTGCCCAGATATGACATGCAGTTGAATAGATATCCTGTTAATACATATGAATTGGACTCAGAATCTGATACAAAGAGGAAGAATGAACCCTATCACATTTAAATGATTGTGATCTTTTCAGTTGCCTTAAGTTTTTCACTACTCTAGAATCTGACTTTTTATTTTTTAAATACCAGTGTACTCCAGTGTTGCTATACAGCTATACATTGTAGAATAGCAGGATCTCAAAAGAAATGAAATTACCAAAGAATGAATGAATGAAAGAAAAATAAATAAAGCATTTAAATGTTTACTACTTATCATAGTCACTGTGCTAAGTGCTAGGGGGACAAATGCAAAGCTGTATATAGGAAAGAGAATTTTGGTGTGGGGATTTACAGGGGTGGTGAGTTGATTCATAGGGCAATGAGTTGACATCTTTCTAGAAGCAGTGGTACTATGGATTTGCTTGCTATGCCAAGCCCAAGAGGTAGAATTTAACTTGACAGAGTATAAAGGTAAAAGATGAATTTGTCTGGGACCTGGTAGAGATAGTGGACTAGGTAAGTTTAGATTCATTCATACATCAGTTAAAATCATTAGGACCCGGGATAGGAGCTCCAAATAGAAATTAACTTATTTCTCCAGGGTCTGAGGACATGGATTCTGGAATATCTTGGAAAAATGAATGATGGGTAGAACATTTTACTAAGGATTAACGTAAGCAGTGGCATAAATGACATCACAAAGAATTCATAGGGTAGACAATGAAGTAGATTGGTCATGTATTAAAAGTATGATGAAGGGATCAACTGCTACCTTATAGTTATGAAATATGAGAAGAACTAAAGGAAGCTTTGTGGTTTACCAAATAGATAATCTTAGGGGGACTAATTGAAAGACATGGAGAGGAATGGCAGAGGTTGAGAATATATTAATGAATTATGATTTGTACTCACATAGTAATAATAACATCAAAAGATTATGGAATCATTGAACTATCAATGAAAAAATCAATGAAATTGTGAAATATTGTATCAGGCGTTACTCTTTCTTCTGTGCACACCTTGCCCATGCAAGCCTATGGTATATAGATACTATGTGAGCTAAGAAAGAACATTATAATTTTAGTTGAAAGAATTGAGTTCTGCAAGTGAGACATTACAACGGACATTAGAACTATAGTCGAAAGAACTGGGTTGAGGTTTTTTCCTTCATACTTGCTCCACTATTAGCTAGCTATCTTGGGCAACTCTTGTTAAGTCTGTAACCCTAAATTTCCTGATCTGTAACATAATACTTGTACTTGATACTTGATAAAGTTATTGATTTGATCAAATGAAGAATATAAGGAATGAGTTTGTAACTCTGAGCAGTATACATCTATTTGTCATTACTGTTCTATTTCTATAAAAAGAGGGTTTCTAAATGACTTGAATCAACCTGTTCTCAATATTCCAGTCATGTACTGCACTAAGTACTGGGGACACCAAAAGAAAGAAAGACACATATTGATCGATTACTTGATAGTATGATACAATCAAATAAAGGCTACTTTGTGTTTATGTTTTAATACTTGACTTGTTCACTTAAAAATAGGGGAGATCTGGAGGTATTTTTGGGTGGCAGAGAAGATACCAGTAGATAAGGAGATGCTCAAAATAAGAGATGGAGGAATGGTTAAAGGAAACACACTTCACAGGAATACAGGAGGGGATAGGATTAAGAGCACAGATAGAAGCTTTTGTCTTGGCAAGGAGAAGGACCATCCTTATCCCTTTCCCCAAGATTAGAATAAAGGAGAAGAGATTGGGGAAATGTGCTTAAAAATGATTAAAAAGATGATTTCATATAATTTTAGGAAGATTTGTATTAATTAATGCAGAATTACATGAGCAGAACCAGGAGAATAATTTATATAATAAAAACATTGCAAAGAAAAACAACCTTGAAAAACTCTAGAACTCCAGAGAAGTGACTAATTGAGAATCTAGAAGACCAGTGAAGAAGCATGTTACCCATTTTCAGACAGAGAAGAAAGGGATTCAAGATGCCAAAAACAACACACATTGTTAGACATAGTTGCTGTATTGATTTGTTTTACTTAATTTTGGTTATTCATTGTGAGGGATTTTCTTCCTTTTTCTTTAATTGGCGGAGACTTGGGGAGGGTAACTGTAAAAATTCCAAAAGCAGAAAGGAAGGAGAAAAAAGGGCATTGAAACATTCTAAACTGAACAGAAAGGAGTTTTGAAGGAAGCATAAACAAGCAGGACCATTTTCAAAGTAACTGGTTGAATTAATTATATACTGTAAGAAAATTGACCTGATCATTGAAGAAATTTGTAGTTTTGTCTACAATGTATGTTCTATTTTTAATATTTAAATTTAAGTTCACACTTTTTAAAGTTTAGATTTAACAAGAAAGGAAAGGGAAAGAGAAAGATGGAAAGAAAAAAGAAAAGGAAGAAAGAAAAGAAAGATGAATGATATAGAGAGATTTTCTTTTATGAAATAGAAAAAGTAAGACTCATGACAGATGACTTCTGTTTGAGAGGAAATCCTCTGCTAAAGAGGAAGGGAAGAAGGATAATTCAGGTAGCTTTAAGAGAGATGTTTTAGACTAGTGACCGTTGACAGTGTGACAGTACATCAGAAGGCTTGCTTTGAAGCATTGAGGGTCCAGTTGAAATTAGATGACATAACTTTGTTGTTGGCCAAGTTGGAACTTTATTCCATAGCTTTACAGAGCACATGCATAACAGCAGAGAAGGCCAATGGTAGAGGTAACTCCGAGTTTGGGATAGGACAAAAAGACAAGGAATTCAAAAGTAGAGGGGTAGGGCTATGAAAAGAGGAAAGTGAATTTATACTTAGGTCATTTCACTAGGTGTCCAGAAAGGCTGTCCCCATATGGGCTATCTTACCCCTTCCCCCTTGCCCTTTTACCCCTTTCCCTGATCCACGTGTTCTCATAACTCATAACCAATCCTGGACTGTTGGACACTGGGAAGAGTTGCTATCTTCTGGGGCCACTTGTCTATTCCCAGTATTTGAATGAAATGGAAGTCAATAATTCCATTCCTTCTGATGACAAGTAGAGACAACAGACCATGCTATTGGCCCCAGCCTTGTTATCTTAATCGCTTAAATAACCTAAGGATCTCTGAGTCTGGCAAGCAGTCAGCCCCATTTAGGTATTTAGGGCATTGAGTCCTCTCCATGTACCCTGCAGCTGAGTGTTCTTTTGTGTTTTATCCCCCAATTAGGATGTGAATTTCTGGAAAGTGGAGAGATTAGTTTTCTTATTTGCATCCCCTTGTACTTAGCACAACGCATGGTACATAGGAAGTCTTTACTTTAATGTATGCTTTGTTATTAATTCTCATTCATTTATGACCAAACAGTTTCAAATAATCACACGGTTTCAGAGCTTCAGCCCCCTTATTTACAGGTTAGGAAACTGAGTGTCAAAGATGCTATGCTTCCTGACTTGTTCTTTATTATACAGGTAACAAGTGCCAGAAATAGGAGTGAGACCAAGATCTTCTGCTTCCAAATCAAACACTCTCCTTTACCGTGCTTCTTCCATAAATGTTAGAAGTGATAGAACCACTTTCCTCTACTTTACTTTCCCAGAGTTCCTCAGTCTTTAGCAAACATCGGTAGTCTCTTCATGCTCAGAGAATTATAGGTATTGCATATACAATACATTTTAATGAGAGACCATTCTAAAAGTTGTCATTTGGAAGCCAAATTTTCTTGTTTGAAGTGGAGCTTTCACAGGAGGAGCTATCTCATCAGAGCTCTATAGGATCATTTCCGTGGCTAGCAACAGCTGTGCTGTACTTTCCAAATAGTAATAACGATTCAACGTTGCACTTCTTTTTATTGTTGAAGAGGGCTTATGGCACCCTTATTGAGTTACATAGAAATCAGCCCGATCTTTTGAATGAGCAATAAAGCATGAGTATTTAAATTTTTAATATGCTGCCTTTGCACCATTAATTAAAATAATTTATGTTCTGTTACTTCTTGAAATAGAGTGTTATCTTAGGACCTATTGCTTCCATGTTGTTGACTTCCAACAAGCTCTCATTTAAACTGAACAGAACACCAAAATAATCTCTATCCTAGTTTTTTGATTACAGAAATGTTAACTCATTATAATATTTTCTTATGATTTATTTTTCAATCCCCATCAGATATTTTGAAGCAATTTATCATTCTTTTTTCTGATCAATTCCTTACTTTAAGAAAAGATGTCTAAATGATTATTTCTTCAAAGCTATAAGAAAGGAAAGGGAGGATATGAGATAACCTAGTGTTTACTTTGGTCTTGGAAACATCTAATTTCATTTGATTCAGAAAAAAAACTAGTACTTCCTAACTATTAATCGTTATAGAACTTTGTGTTTATAGAGTGCTCTTCCTCTTCAAAGCACAAATGCTATGTCTTAATTTTTTTAAAAAGGAAAAAAAGGGATATAAAATAAACTCACGTAAATCATTACCATTTCTATAAATTACCAACCATGCTCAACAAGGAAAGATAAACAATGAAATTCTATTTAAAATAACTATAGGCAATATAAAATATTTGGGTGTTCATTTGCCAAGACAAACCAAGGAACTATCTGAACACAATTACAAACCACTTATTGCACAAATAAAGTCAGATCTAAACAATTGGAAAAATATCAATTTCTCACGGGTAGGCTGAGCTAATATAATGAAAATGACAATTCTACCTAACTTAATTTATTAATTCAGAGTCATACTGACTAAACCGCCAAAATATTAGTTTATAGAACTAGAAATAATAGTAGCAAAATTCATCTGAAAGAACCAAAGGTCAGGAATATCAGGAGAATTAATGAAAACAATGCAAAGGATGGTGACTTACCCATACCAGATCAAAAACTGTATTATAAAGCAGCAATGATCAAAACTATTTTGGACTGGCTAAGAAATAGAGTGGGGGGGGGGGTCAGTGGACTAGATTAAGTACACAAGATACAGTAGTAAATAATTATAGTAATCTACTGTTTGTTAAACCCAAAGACTCCAGTTTCTGGGATAAGAACTCACTATTTGACAAAATCTGCTGGGAAAACTGGGAAATAGTGTGGAAGAAACTAGGCATAGACCAACATCTTATACCTTATACCAAGATAGGGTCAAAATGGGTACATGATTTAGATATAAAGACTAATACCATAAGCAAACTAGGAAAGCAAGGAATAGTTTACCTGTCAGATCTGGAGGAAGAATTTATGACTACACAAGAGAAAGAGAACATTATGAAATGCTAAATGCATAAGTCTGATTATATTAAATTTAAAATATTTGATTATATTAAATTTAAAAGTCTTTGAACAAACAAAACCAACATAAGATTAGAAGGAAAGGAGAAACTGTGAAACAATGTTTACAGCAAATGTTTCTGAAAAAGACCTTATTTCTCAAATATATAGAGAACTAAGTCAAATTTATAAGAATACAAGTCATTTCCCAATTGATAAATGATCAAAGGATAAGAACTAGTAGTTTTCAGGTGAAGAAATTAAAGCTATCAATAGTCACAAAAGTGCTCTAAATCACTATTGATTAAATGCAAATTAAAACAACTCTGAGGTGTCACCTCACACCTATTAGATTGGCTAACGTGACAGAAAAGGAAAATGATAAATATTGAAGATGTGGGAAAATTGAGACGCTAATGAATTGTTGGTGGAGTTGTGAACTGATCCAATTACTCTGGAGAGGAATTTGGAATTATACCCAAAGGACTATAAAACTGCACCTACCCTTTGATTGAGCAATACCACTACTAGGTCTACATCCCAAAGAGATCATAAAAAAGCGAAAAGGACCTACACATACAAGAAATATTTACAGCATCTCTTTTTGTGGTGGCCAACAAATATAAATTTGGGGGATGCCCATCAATTAGGGAATGACTAAGCAAAGTTGTGTTATATTAATATAATGGAATACTATTGTGGTATAAGAAATGATGAGTGGCAGATTTCAGAAAAAAAAAAAACCTGGAAAATCTTACATGAACTGATACTGATCAAAATGAGCAGAACAAAGAGAATATTGTATACAGTAATAGCAGCATTGTGCGATGATCAACTATTATTGACTTAGCTCTTCTCAGCAATACAATGATCCAGACAACTTCAAAAGACTCATGACGGAATATGCTATCCACATCCAGAGAAAGAACTATGGATTCTGCATGCAGATCAAAGCACACTATTTTCACTATTTTTGTTTTGTTTTTGTGACTTTTCCCTTTTGTTCTATTTCTTCTTTCCTGACATGACTAATGTGGAAATATGTTTACATTATGCACGTATAACCTATATCAGATTGTTTGCCTTCTTGGCGAGAAGAGAACGGGAGGGGGAAAAATATTGAAACTCCAAATCTTATAAAAATGAATGCTGAAAACTATCTTTACATATAGTTGGGAAAAAAAAATACTATTTACCAGAAAGAAAGAAAAGAAAAAAGGGGGAAAATATTTTTTAACAATTTTATGTGCATGCAGAGATAGCTGTTTTATTGGCTTACTACACTGGCTGATGGCTAGGGCAGTCTTTTTAGTTACTGGCAAGAATCAATTCTGAAATCCTACTTCATCTGCAGTCCTTGTAGAGTATCTTTATTTTTTTTCCCTCCAAGGCAGTTCACTGTTGACAGTTCTTTTCACTCTTCTCCCAATATCAGAACATATGATTGTATCAAGCTGGCTCCAGGCTCGAGTGCTGACATTTTCTAGCGCAAAGAATGCCCACATCACTCGAACATTTGAAAAGTGTTAATGAGCAGATCAAAAGGACTGTTGCCTGAAGCAACTGACTTTTTTTTTTTAAAGAAATCGGCTCTCCTCCAAACTGAAATCTTCATTCTTTCAGCTAAGTAGATGAGATGTGAGTCTCCCTGATGATGATAATAACAAATAAAAAAAATTGGAGAAGAATCAAACTCTACATATGGTTTATAAAGTGGTGGAAGTATTTTCCAGAATCTTCAATGCAACACTGAAGTATGCTAAGTGGAAAAAAAATACTGGCAATGTTGCAATATTATGCCTTTTAAAATCTCCAAATTCTCATAAATTATAGTACATATGAATACATGTATTTTTGAATTACCAGTGTCCTTATATTACACTGTAACATAAGAGTAACATTCTTACTGATTTTTTCTTTTATAATTCATTAGAATTTAGTACTGAAATTTCACTTTATTCTGAATCATTTTTTTTAATAAAGAAAGGGGGCACTTTTTACCTTTCTTTGGCAAATATTTTATTTAATAGCTCACTTCCTAGAAGTGGAGAATTTAGGAGTGGAAGGTACCTTAGAAATCATGTAGTTAAACCCCTGTGTTTGACAGATGATAAAATTAAGGCCAAAGAGGTTAACCATGTGACACTAGATAACAGTGGTCTGGGGTCCACAGAGCCAGGAACGGTGCATTTGGGATTTAGATCAGGTCCTTGAGTTCCAAATCAGCATTATCCAATGGTCAATAAACTCTTACTTCCCCTTCCTAATTTCCCAGTCCCTGTGATACTTAAGCCCAAACTCCTGGAGAACAAACCTCCTCCAAACCCTGCTACTCTTCTCTCATCTCAAACCTTTGTTTCTTCAATGTTCTGATTTCTGTCAATTTACTCCTTCCACTGTGCCTTCTGGAACTTGTCGGTTATAATAATTAATTTTCCTTTTCTTTTAAACTTCTTTCTGTCATGCTCTTTCCATCTTCTGGTACTCACTGAGACCTTACTCCACATACATGAAACTGCATCCCTTACCATTTTTTTTCTGGTACTCTAATTCATTATTTTCAAAGATGGAGTGAGAATATTCCTTGTTTCCCATTGCCTCTTTCAGACTCACCCTCTTTTGCCATCATTTAGCAGGCCCTTCCTCCTTTGTGGTTCAATCTATCCAAATTTATCTCAAAATCTACATCCCTCTGGTTCTTATCTACTGACCACCAATAGGAAATTCTTCTTCCTGTATCAGTGAATACAGTGCCTGACTTTTTCCCTACCCTATCACCCACCTAGAGGGCTTCAGCATGCATGTCAATGTTCTGTCAAGCATCTTAAGCTCCCAGTTCCTCAGTTTTCTCAACAGACCATGATCTATTTTTCATTTCCACCTCAGAATCCCACAGAGAAGGTTTTGATTTTTATCTCACCATCAAACAGAAATGGTGTTCTACTTCCATGATCAAAAAAAAAGCGGTGTTCTACTTCCATGATCTGAAATTGGTGCAATCCAACTGTAATCCAATCTAGCCTTTGCCAAGGCTGGAATGGAAGAAAATACAAACAGGGATTATGATGAGCATTGGAAACTTGAACAGGTGGTCAGGTTTATCTTTCTACTCTCCCCTTGGGATACCATTCTCAGCTGAGTGGCTTCCTCCCTAGGGGATTCAGAAGACAGGAAACTTTTTAACCACCAAGAAACTGGGAGGATTGGAGGAGCTCTTTAAGCAGTAAATTAATGAGCAATTAATGAATAGCTAATGAAGGTATAGTCTAATGGGAGTACCTCAGAATTTCTGACAATTTCAGAGTTTTGTCTTCTTCACTGGTTTATAGAGGATTTGCTCTTCCAAAGGCAACTGAGTTAATTACAAGCCCAAGATGGAGATTGCCCTTTGTCACCTTTTAGGTGGATTAAATGAGAAATCCTACACACAACCCCATAAAAATGAATTCCCTCTGAAGCCAATTCATCAATAAATAACAGCAAGAAAGAGGTTACTTTTAAAAAAAGAGATGGGTTTATTGCACTGTGTTGGGTTTTTGCTTCTTCCTTATGTCCTCTCCCACTCCCTCCCACCTCCTTTAGCTACATAGATAGTGTGCCTTCTGGGTGGAGTAATCCCGACCTTCATCTTTGGACTTCCCCTATCACACTTTCTTATAGCTCTAGATAGATTGACTGGTGAAGTTTGAACAGGAGATTGGGGCAACTGTCAGCTCAGAGAGGTACTCAGGGAGTAACTGACCTGATGCAAGATGATGGGCATTTATTTGACAATAGTTTTCATAAGGAACTATGGTCCAGGATGAGTAGACCCTATTTAATCTGGGATTTTTTGGATAAAAGTAGGTCCCATCTTCTGGAGGAACTGTCCAGCTTTGCCTCCCATCAGTCTTCAGTGACCTGAATACTCATCTGTTTTTCTCTCTTCTAGGGAAGGTGATGAGGTCCTCAGGTCACTCCCTGATGTTGTTGGAGGCTAGTCCTGGCACTTTAGTCTTTGCAAGATAGGGAAGAGACCCCCCTCCCCCCCCCAAACTACTCCTTGCTGTGCTGGGTTCTGATCTGTCCCTTCTTTCTCCTATGAAACTATACTTTGCATGTGACTTTCTAGCTTCTCTACAATGTAAGATTCTGCTGGTATTTTTTTGTTTTTGTGCAGCCCCAGACTGTGTGGAAGAATTCATAGGTCATTTTCTCTTTTTAAAAAATCTTTATTTCTGAAGAATTTATGAAGAAACTGGGCCCTTCTGGGTCCTAGCATGCTGTCATTTCCCCCTAATCTTCCCTTCTAAGGTGATGAGAACAGTTTTTTTAAAGGAAGTTCAGTATTGTAGTGGTATGTACCATGGAATGAAGGCAGATGGCAAGGCCGGAGATGGTTATTATGATCCAGGGTGTGATTTGGTGAGGGCCTGGATGAGGGTGGTGACAAGGTGACTAAAACAAAAGCAATATATTTTCATGAAAGAGAGTTTCAGCTCTTACTGTCCTGCAAGACAAATGTGAGTCAAAAACATGACATAGTAGGCATAAAAGCTAATGCAATTTTGGTCTAGAATAGGACCACAGTGGTAATTAGAATTAGAGAAGAGACTTCTCTCTACCCTGTCCTAGACAGACCACATCTGAAATTTTTTTCAGGAATGAACATCACATTTTAGGAAGGATAGAGATGAGGGAGGGAATAAGCATTTATAAACTGCCTACAATACATGTGACTATATATTGTACCAAACACATTACTAATATTATCTCATCTAATCCTTACAACAACCCCAAGGATATTGTCCTCATTTTATAGTTGAGGAAACTGAGGAAAGTAAAGCTTAATTATTTGTTCAAGGTCACATAACTAATAAGTATTTGATGCTAAATTTGAATTCAAGTCTTCCTGTCTCCAGATCTAGGAGTCAGGTGTAGGATGCTATCCATGGTGCCAACTAGTTACCTAGAAAGGTGAAGTGGAAAGAGTGCAAAACTTGTCATAAATCAGCACCATCCACTGTACCGCCTAGCTCCTTCATTCTTAACATTTAGATCTATCCTAAAGTATAATGAGCCGTCCTGAGAGTAGTAAGTTTCTGCTCACTGGAGAATTCAGGTAAAGATCATCTCTTGACCCAGAATATTGTAGAGGAGATTCTACTTCAGTTCTAGATTGGACTTGATGGGCTCTGTGGTCTATAGAACTCTGACCTTCTGTAACATGTCACAAGGAAAATACATAGGATATAATGACTGATAAATCAGTCAATCATTAAACATTCATTAAGCACAGTGCCAGCCACTCTCTTAAATACTGGGGTTACAAAGAAAGGTCAAAGACAATCCCTGATGTCCTGGAGCTTGCTAATAGGAGAGACATCATACTAATAACTATGTTCAAACAAGCTATATACAGGATGAATTGGAGATACTAACAGAGGAAAGGCACTCAGATTAAGGCAAATCAGGAAAGGGTTCCTTTAGAAAGTGAGCTTTTACCTAGGATTTGGAGAAAGTCAAAGAAAAGCAGAAGAGATGAGAAGAGAAAGCATTCTTGGCATGGGGGACAGCCAGGGAAAAGGATGGGAATTTAGAGATGTCTTTTTAGAGGAACAGCAAATAAGTCAGTATTATTAGATTAAAAGGTATATATGTTGTGTTGGGGAAGGTGAAGCATAAGAAGTCTGGAAAGGTTGGAGGGGGAAGGGTATAAAAGGAGATTAAAGACAAGGAAAAAATAAAGTTTATGACTGAGACTGTGGAAATGGTGCCATTGGCAGGTATATCTGGAAGATAATGAACTTATTTTTTGAACATATTTAATTTGTTGTAATAGCATGATATTCAGGTGGGAAAGACTAGAAGTTAGAAGTATAGTTATGGAGTTAAAAGTGTAGAGGTCAGTGCTGAAGGCTGATAAATGGATTGTTACTTCATTTGTAAAGCAAATGTGACTATAGCTTGCAGAACTGAATCTATTTGCATTTTTTCTGGAACAATTTTAATGTATTTTTGCTTTTCATCCCCATTTTTAATTTTTTCAGTCTTTTCTATAGTTAGTTTGTGATGTTTCTGAGGAAAATGAGTGAATGACCACATGAAATCTTGTCTTATAAAATTCAAAGGAATCTTGACAGGCTGTCCATCGAGTTGAAAAAATAAGATGAGACTTAATGGTATTGGAGTTAAAATAAGTCAAAGTCTTATCCTTGGGTTAAAAAAGCATCCATCTCATAAGCACAAGACAGGGGAAGCATGACTAGATAGGAGTTCATCTGAAAAAAAAAGTCTGAAGGTGTTAACGGATTGGAAAGTAAATAGGAGTCAGTGGGATGTGGTATCCAAAAAGTGGATGCAATCCTGGGCTATAGTTAGAGAGACATAGCCTTGAAAAAGAAAAAAAAAGTGATAGTCCTTCTGTATACTCTGTACAGATCACATCCAGAATATAGTTTTCTTTTCTGACAATGCAGTTTGCTAGTGAGATTGTCAAGCTAGAAAATATCCAATATAGAGCAACCAGAATGGGGAATGATTTCAAGTAATCAATATAAGGATCTAGGGATCATTAGCCTGAAGAAGAGAAGATTGGGAGGTATAGAGGGAAAGGATGGAAGCAGACATTAATATTGTGCCTACTATGTGCCAGGCATTATGCTAAGCACTCCACAAGCATTATCTCATTTGATCCTCACAACAACCCTAGGTCTGTGCTACTATTATTTCCATTTGACAGCTGAAGAAATTAAGTGAAATAGAGGCTAAGTTGCCCTGAGTTGTCTTGCCCAGTTTGGAAGTATCTAGAAGCTAAATTTGAACTCAGGACTTCCTAACTCAAGGTCCAGCACACTCTCCACTGAACCTTAGCACGATAGCTGTAGTATAAGCATTTGTTAATGAGGATTTGAAATTAGTTTAATTCTATGTGGTCCTAGAGGGCAGCCTTAACGGGAAAAAGTAGCAAAGAGCCAAATTTGTCCAGGAAAACAGCAGCGAAAACAAAACTCTCTGAAGTAACTAGAACCATCTCATTAGGTAGAGCCAGCTGTCCTGGATAGGACATGGCAGCTTTCCCCTTAGTGATTCTAGAGCATAGGCTGGCTATCTTGTCAGATATATCACAGTAGGATTCTTTTGGGTGGATATATTTGGATAACTGCAGAAATAACTTCCAACCCTGAAAACCTATGACTTTGGGGATATGATCCAAAAGAAAAATGGTTTTAAGCTTTTTGATACGACTCTGAACATAGACATTAAAGGAATGTCATACATAATGTTATTATATATATATTACATAATTCAAAATCTTACATGTAAAGATTGTCAGTTAAGCTTAACCTCTGTCTGCTGAGTTGTATGTAAGTTGATTTACTTATGTTCTTTGAATGTTTCTTAATTTATGGTATTTGAGAGGGAAGAAAATGTTTTTAACTCAGGCAAATCTAAGCTGTTCTCAGCACATCCTTCACAGTGACTTGAAAAATTCAGACCTTTTATAATTAAAAGAAAATGAGATAGAAGGCAGTCTATTCAATGCTCAACTAAGGAGATACACACACACACACACACACACACACACATATATATATATGTGTATATATATATATATATATATATATATATATATATACATATATCCTATGTCCCCAAATATTAGCACTTAATAAAATAGATTGAACAAATAGTTTAGACATCTGGGAAAAGACATATAAGTTCCTAAAGCTACTTCATACTTGTCACTGGGTAAGGAATTTTTCAGCATCTTAGCATGAAGGTCCAGGAAAAGACAGTCCAATTTAGGCTTTAGGCTGTATTTCTGCTTACTTATAGCAATTAACTGCATATGATTTCATGAATGGAGATGAATGGCAAACTACATGCAATTAATTATTTTTAAAAGGGCTACTCGCTTTTTTTAATGCTTGCCCCAAAGACTCCTTGTCAACAAGTTGATTTTGATTGATGGTAAAAGCCAAAGGAAACTAGAGTGTTGACTTCTATATGATCTTAGTGATCAATAGCCAAGGGAGCTGACATTTGTAATTATCATTAATGAACAAACATGGATGAATCATAGCAGAAGGCTTCTACCGGCAAAATCTGCAATTAGATTTGAGCATCTTTGCTTGTATTACTATTTTACTTAAGCTTTCTGTCTGATGTTCTTACCACAGGTTATCAAAGATCCTCCCCCACCACCACCACCGCCACCCAAAGAGGTATGTAGTCATTGGTTATTTTATATGGTTTCATGTAATTTTTGATTGTTTTTCATGATTTATGTGTTATGGCTGGCATTCAGATACATTATACTCTAGTTTTGTTTAAAGAACCCCAATTATATTCATACCATTTAGGAATAGAATGAATAATATAAAGTTTCATAGGTCAATTTTTATTTGTCTCAAAAGTTTTATAGTTTCCTGCATGTAAGAAACAGTAAGAAGCTTTATGTACTGAGAAAATATAGATTAGGATGTCAGATTCAAGATAAGGTAGAGTTTTAGCAAATCCTAATGAATCAATGTCAAAGTTCCTGAAATTACTCTTTCAGAATAATAAAACAGAAAAAGGCAGTAGTATCTGCAAATCTTTTTAGTCTTACTGGTAATCTTAAAATACCAACTATTTCAAAATTGACTTTAGTTGACCCACAAGCATATTGTACAACGTTAATAGCATTAGTGTTAGTGAAACAGGTATTCTTTTATTCTACAAAATTTCTTATGTTTATGGTTCAGTTTCATGTAGATCTACTACATGAAATTATCTTAGATCATTATATTTCCTTACTTTAACTCCTTTTTGCTTTCAAACAAAAATTGACTTAAAAAAAGATTTCTGAAAATCAAATGTTGTCTTTTTTTAAATGACAAAGCAGTGTGATTAGAATAAAAAGGAAAGATGGAATCTTGGGGAAGGGAGTAATACTTTTGACCTCTACCACTCACTTGAATGAAGGAGTTATTCACTTTTCTAATATCACAGCCTCCTTGTGACTGGTGAAAGTTAAGACTTAGAAGCAATACTTTCAGCCTAGGCCACAGGATAGAGAAGATGGAAACAGGCTTTCCACTCCTTCTGACCTCCAGATGTTCTTTGGCATCTTTTAATTGAAAAGTCTTAAGATATGTAGACAGACTTTTATAGCCCTTCTCAGCATGATGTTATAAGTAAATAAAATATGATACATAAGATGACCAAAGAAACCAAGTATGTTGAGATAAAGATGTTAATATTTTTTTTCCCATTCAAGGCCATGGACCCTGGATTAAGAACACTTGCTCTAGAAGTTCTGAATGTCTCTCTGTTTTTTTCTCTTGGTCTGTTTTTTCCTCCATATCTCCTATTCTCTTTTATTCTGTCCTCTTTCCCTTCTCCTCCCTTTCCATGTGTCTGTTTACGCACACACACACACAGAAAGAGAGAGAGAGAGAGAGAGAGAGAGAGAGAGAGAGAGAGAGAGAGAGAGAGAGAGAGAGAAGGAGGGAAGGAGGGAGTGAGGGAGAGAGAGAGAGGTAGAAGGAAAGATAAGGGGTGGGGAGAAGACAGTGTGTCATAATGGACAAAGCTAATAATTTTAGAGCCAAAAAGATTCAGGTTCAAGTCCCACCTAAGAAATTCAAACACACACACACACACACACACACATATACATATACGGTATATATGCACGTCAGTATGTATGTAAGTGTATATGTGAGTGTAAAATAGGTATGTATACATGCATAGATACGCAAGCACTCCAAAATACGTTAGAGTCTGAATATTCATGACCTATCTACCTGTTTGATACTCATAGCTGTAACATCCCAAACTCACATTGGACTGAATTTGTGGATAAACTTTTATAAAACTTTATTATAAGAAATTAAATGAATTATTTTTTCTTTTACGTTTACCCAGGAAGAAGAAGAACCACTGCCTAACAAAAAATGGCCAACAGTAGATGCTTCCTATTATGGAGGTCGAGGAGTTGGAGGAATTAAAAGAATGGAGGTTTGTACTATTTAAAACAAACGAAAAAGTAAACTGTAACATATTTCTGAGAAAAAAATCAAAATCTGTCCTTCCAATTTTCTTCTATTCATGCTATCCCTTTATTAGTTTTAAAATTCTTTGTGAAGGAATTAATTTCATTAATAGAAGAACAGCATTACTAATTCCACTTAACCAAGGACCCAAACAGAATAAGTCTTTTGGGAGTATCAGCATTTCAGCTCTGATGCAGGGAATACTTGGAAACAAGGAAATTGATGAGATATCAAAGGAGCCTGTAACTGTAACGCTGCCCATTTTGGTCTCCTCTCCTACCTCCATTCACTTTCTCTTTTGCCTCACTTACACTGTAGATTGTACATTTTATCTCCAATTAGATTTTAAGCTTCTTGAGAGGAGTGTCTAAATGGATTTAACATCTTTCCTACATTTTTTGTTTGTGATGGAAACAGAAGTGGAAGTAGAAAAAACAAACAAGCAAAAAGCAAATTCTCTTTCTTATTCCTGTTAGTTCAAACCTGGAAAACACATCACTTGAAAAAATATTTTAGATGAAATAGAATCAATAAAAACAGTATCAAAGCATAAAGATGAGAAATACTTATGGACTGAAGAACAAGCCATAATAAGGTGCTCTTCAGGCTGAGGTTATGGACTTTGATCTGGTGCTGGCTTCTCTCCAGTAATTCCTCCATAACCCTGCTTTCTGGCAAGCATCTCATGACTATTATAAGGGCAATTTGCACGAAAACAGGATATAAGAGTGCTAGATGTTATTAACACTGCTGAAATAGCTCATCAGTAATACATAATAACTTCATGCTTTTCTCCCACCAAATCACAGGGGGAAACTTGCTGGGTTCTTTATTTCTATCTTTGAAGTTACTTCATTTTCAATTATTTCATTTGCCTGCAAATTCTCTACAAATTTTAATGGAAACCAAAGAAAATTAGCAGAGATCAAATTTCAAATTTCTTGTTTCCCTCTGTAATGGAAGAGCCAAATATACCAAATCTGCTAGTTTTTTCCCCCTTTTAAGGGCCTTTATTCTTTTTTCCTCTAATTCATCTGTTAATGATTTTGAAAAAGTCCTCACTCACTTCCAAGTTCTCACTAGGAGGTTTTGAATGGAACAGCAAACACTGGACTAAAAAAGGTGTGAGTCTGTGTGTATGTGTGTGTGAGGATACACACAAATGTATACACACATATGTGGAGACCTGTGGGGTGTGAGTGATGCTAGTTTATGAACTGTGCAATCAGGGATAAGCACACCAACACCCCACCCCCAATCTGCTACTAGTGAATCTCTTTATATGCTTTATTCCAACTTTATTCTTCAGAACCACTTTAGTGGGTATGATCTGGAATATTGTCAAAATATACAAAACTTTTAAATATTCTCTCTTTAATTGGCCCAATCCCCAATTTGGAACAAAACAGGGGAATCTCTTCTTTCACGAGTTAGTTTCCTTTCTCCCAATCTCAAACCACAAAGCTATTGGTTTAGGAAAAACAAAACATTGTTAATAACTATGTAATTTATTAACAGTATCATATAGTAAACAAATATAATGAAACATTAAAGCAAAGCATAGAAGTTGGGATAGAGATCTCAGTCAGAGTTGCATGTGTGTCTTAGGAAAGTAGGGGAAATAAGAGTCATGGACTGAACTTTGCTATTTGCAGTAGTCAAAACTGCTGTTTCAGCTTCATCGCAGCGCCTATCTTCCCTTCTGGAAAATGCCCATTTTCTCATCTCTTATTCACATGCTCTTCTGCTTGCATATTTCTCTGTCTCCCTCTCCCCCTCTCGTTTCCTCTCTCTCTCCCTTTTCCTCCCACTTCCTTTCTCTCTCCCTTATTCCATCCCTCCCTCCCCTCTTTTTCTCTCTCTCCACCTCTCCACCCCTTCTGATTACTCCAACTCCAAGATTCTCTTCCCTAGCTAAGTTGTCCAAAAACTCTGTGAGCCTATTAAACGTATAGCATCATTATCCACAGTTACTGTGATCTTATATTTTGGCAACCCAGAGACACATAGAATATATATAAATGTGTATATTATACTTACGTATATACACATATGTATGTAAGCATGGGCAGGACAGAAGATTTCATAGATGTTTGGAAATCAAAGTGAAGAAACATTCATTTCTGTTCGGGAATGGAACCTTGTAACTTACAGCATTAGGGAGTTGTCTAGACTCAGTCAGTCCACAAGCTTATTCAGTGTTCATTAGGTGCCAGACATTATGCTAAGTGCTAGACATTCAGCAAAAGGTAAAATACTGTCATCATTAAAGGATTCACATTCTAATGTGAATTAGAATTCACATTCTAATAAAGGAAACAAGTAAATGACTGGACATGCTGTTTCTGTGTGTGTGTGTGTGTGTGTGTGTGTGTGTGTGTGTGTGTGTGCGCGCACAAGAGCCTGTGTATTGGAATGTTATCTTATCAGGACGGCCCTAGCATTCAGAGGGATTGGGAAGGGTCCATTGCAGAAGGTGGAAGTTTAGCTGGGTCTTAAAGGCATCCAGGGAAGATCAGAGATGGAAATAAGGGAAAAAGTATCCCAGTTATGGAGGAGATCCTATGCAAAGACACAGTGTCAGGGGGTGGAGTGTCCCATGCAAGGAACAGCAAGTTAGCTGCTTTGACTGGATTGTTAAGTATGCCTAAGGGAGTAATGTACAAAGATTAGAAAGGAAGGGGCTAAATTGTGAAAGATTTAAAATGTCAAACTGATGACTTTAGATTTGACCTTGGAGGGGCAGGGTGACATGGTCAGGTCTACACTTTAGGAAAATCACTTTGGCAGCTCAATCAGAGAGACCATGCAGAGATACCAACCAAAATTTAGTATCATCTAAGAGTAAGATAATGAAGATTTGCATAGGATGGTAGCTACTATAAGTGGAGAGATGTGCTGAAGGTAGAAATGGCAGATTGGATGTGTAAGGTAAGCATGAGTAGAGCTGAGGGTGGAATTGAGGTTGTGAACCTGGGAAAGATGGTGGTACCTTTGACAGAAATATGGAAATTGGGAAGAAGAGAGATTTTGGGGGATATATTATTTTGGGTGTCTTAAATTTGAGATGCCTATGTCCATCTAGTTTGAGATGTACAAAAAACAATGTGTGAAGCAGAACTAGAATTCAGGAGAGAGATGAGGGCCAGATACAAGGATGTGGGAATCTTTTCCACTGAGATGATCATTGAACCTGTGGTGACTGTTAATATCAAGTGAGGAAATATGAAAAAAGAGCAGAGGACCATGTCTAGACCCTTGGGGGACAGCCATAGTTAGTGATTTTGATTTAGATGATGATTGTGCAAAGGAATCAGGATCAGTCAAACAAGTGGGAGAATGAGGAGGGAGCAGTGTCATGGAAACAAGAAGAAAATGTTAAGTAGAAAAGGATGATCCTCATTATGAAAGGCTGCAGAGATGGAAGTTTGATAGAGATCAGTGATCTCTCAGTTGCCAATTCTAATGGCCTCTTCTCAACCTTCATCTTTCTTGACCCCTCACCAACTGTTTTTAGATCCTTATCCAGGTCCTTCCCACTAACCAGGGGAGATGTCCAAGGCTCAGTCCTGAGCCCCCTTCTTTTCTCCCTCTATACAGTTTTCTTTGTTGATCTTATCAGCCTCCATTGGCAAAATTGTTATCTCCGTACTGAAGATTTTCAGATCTATTTGTCCAGCCCTAAATTCTCTTGACATCCAGTCTCATATCTTCAGCTGCCCTTCAGATATTTTGAACCATGTGTCCTTCAGATGTTTTAAACTCAACATGTCTAAAACTGAATTTGTCATCTTTCCTACCAAACCTTTCACTTTTTCTGAGTGTACTCTCATGGCACTGCCATCCTCCCAGTCATTCAGGTTCCCAACCTAATTGTCATCCGGTTATCCTTTTCTCCTGATTCTCACTCCCCACATCTAATTTCTTGTCAATTCTACATTTGTCACATCTCTTCTATATCCCCCTTTCTGTCTTCTTATACTACCGCAACCTTGATCAAAGCCTCTATCACCTCACTTCTGGACTATTGCAACAACCTTCTGATTGATCTCCCTGCCTCTAGAATCTCCCAACTTCAAACCATTCTCTACTCAGCTGTCAAACTGATCTTCTAAAGACTGGGTATGACTATGGCACCTTCCCCTGCATTCAATAAACTCTAGTGGCTCCCTATTTACCTCCAGGATCAAATATAAAATATTTGCTTTGGCTTTTAGAGCCTTTCATATAATCTTGCCTTTTTAACCTTCCCTGTCTTTTTATACCATATTCCCCTCCACTAGCCTTGCAGTTCTTTGCACAAAACATTCTACTTTTATACCTTTTCATGCTTGGAATTCTCTTTTTACTCCTTTCTGTTTCTTGTCTTCCTTTAGGTCCCAGCAAGCTTACTATTTTCTTCAGGAAGCTTTTCCCAGTCTCCCTTACTGCTAATGACTTCCTTCTAAGATTATTTCTGATTTGTTCTGTTCATAATTTGTTTGTACATAGCTATTTGCATGTTATCTCTTCCATAAGACTGAGTTTCTTGAGACTAGGGAGTTTTCTTTTTTTGCTATTCTTTGTATCACCACTGCTTAGGACAGAGCCTGGAACACAGTCAGTGCTTAAAAAGTGATTGTTGACTTGGATTTTCTCGATAGTTTAGGATATATGAGCTGATTTAATCACAAGGTTCCTTAATAGTTACGTGAGGATGAGTCTTCCTGATTGTAGGCCCAGCTCTCTATGCCACCTACCTATCCCGGGAACCCATTTGTTGTTTGTTTTTAAAAAATTAGAAATTTATGAATTTTAGAAATACGATCATAGATTAGAAGAATGATACATTAAACTAAGCCATCCCCCTCTCAATATAGTGAAAGTCAAGTTTTATAGGACTATATGGTTGCCCTAAATAACTCTCACCTGGAAAGATTAAATATGTGACACTTCATGTTCTGTTTTCCTTAAACCATCATTACCTTTCATCTAGTGATGTATCTTACACCTTCTTTAGCCAATTTACATTTTTATCATTTATCCCTTTTGAAGATAATGAATTTTCTAAGTTTACTTCCTCTATAAAATGTGCTGCTTCTTTTAATGCCATTACTTTCAGGCTTTATGGGATAACTGACCCTACAGCCCCTGATTCCCACTCAGCTATACAATTTAACCCTCTTGTTAGACTTCACCTGTATTTGTTTTATCTACATAAAGCTACCATAACTTGAAGGAAAAATGTAATTTCTTTGGAAAGGCAGTCACTTGCTTTCACCTAACAGTTTTAAAATATTTAAAACATATTTTAATAACCTTATAAAAACACTAATAAAATACAGTTGATCATACTGAAAGATATAGACTCATTTTAATGACTTAATAGGGACCGCTTGAAAATGGAAAGAGATTAAGAGAAAGACAAAAATACCCAAATAAGACTTAGGGTAAAGTTATGGATAGTTCTTTCTCTGAAATACAACCAACTACGGACTGATAGTGCAAATAATGAATGTCCCTAATGTCCCATTATCTGGATTCACACTGCGTAATTCTATTGACTTTTAACCAATTAGCGTCTTTTCAGAGTTATAATTTTCACTAGTGTAAATGTAGATACAGACAACCACTTCATGGTATTCATTAGTTTTACTAATCAGGACCTAGTTGTAGTTGCATTATCTCCTACTAACTGTGGTCCTTAAAATACTCAAATGTGCGTGTGTATGTGTGTGTATCTTAAAAGCTTTAAAACATTTTTAAAAATTTAAAATTAGATAAAATTTAAATTATTTTAAAAAATTCTCTTCCCCCCTGCTGAATTTAACCTATTTCTCTTTCCTCAGAGTTCTGCAATTTCTTTGTTAATCTATTATACTTAATATCTCAGGATGCGATTTTATTAAACATTAGTTTGGTTCTATAATGTCACATGGGTAGAGAATCTTCTGAGGAAACTCTTTGTTTTGGAGTGATAGAATGTAACTTCCTTGTAATAGGAATTGTTTCCTTTCTCTTTGTATCCCTAATGCTTATTACAATGCCTAACACATCGTGAGTTGTTGTTTAATAAGTGTGCATTGATGGCTAGCCAGATGGTGGTTTCTGAATCCCTGATCTGAACAAGATTCCTCTATGACCACCAAAACTGATCACCAAAATCAGTTCCTCCTGAAAGAGGATCTTTTTCAGATTTGTCTCTTCTGTCTGTAAGCAAGCACCATGGGCATGTTGGTGAGGCGTGGTGTCTGTTACTCTGCTAGGTGAGCAGAGGGAGATGATATCCTCTTACAGAGGGAGATTTAGTGTGGCTCCTGAAACATCATTTTTTTAAGGAAATATTTCATATATGATGATTTGCATACATACCCAAAAATATGTGCGTCAGCGTTAAAGACCATGTGCCATTTAATCTGAATCAGTGAAAAATGATGACAATTTAATTGTCCTTTCATTTATACTTAATTTCAAAGAATATATGTTAAAATTGTATTCCATTCTTTGATGGAAAATCACAGAATCCCATTACCCAAGAGCTGAAAGGAACTTGAGGTCATCTGGTACAAACTATACACAAGAATCAGCCTCCCCATCAAATCTCCACTGGAAATCTTCAGTTGCTCATCATGCCTAATGAAAATTTTGACCAAGTGATTCCTTTGGGTAAAAATGTAAGGCTTGCAAAATAAAACATGCTTGATAAATACAAATAAATGAATCAGTAAGTACCCATTAAGTACTAAGTGCTAAGTACTGTACAGAAGGAAAGACAGAAGGCAAAAGGAAAAGGGAAGGGCAAAGATGGATACATCGCATCATAGAAAAGATGAACGTGACCTTGGACAGACTTCAAGCAATATTAGAGGATAAAGGGCCTGATATGCTGTGGTACAGAGTCAGGAATAGTTGGATGCATCTGAGCAGCCGAACAACAGCTGTGCTAAGTAATGGGGATCCAAAGATCAATTAAAAACAGCCCTTTTCCTCAAAGAACCTAGCATTCCTTGAAGGAGAGGCATATTTATAAATAGACACTTTAAAGCTACATGTAAGGTAAATGGAAATTAACCATAGTTAGAAAAAAATTTCTTGTAAAAGAAGGCATTTCAGTTGAGCCTTCAAGGAAGTAGATTCTAAGAGACAGATTTGAAGAAGCAGAATATTCCAAGAAGGAAGGAAGGAAGGAAGGAAGGAAGGAAGGAAGGAAGGAAGGAAGGAAGGAAGGAAGGAAGGAAGGAAGGAAGGAAGGAAGAGAGGAAGGAAGGAGGGAGGGAGGGAAGGGAGAAAGGAAGGAAGGAGAAAAGGAAGAAAGGAGGGGAAAGAAAGGAAGGAGGGAAGGAAGGAATATTGTTCTTTGAAGGAAGGAAGTGTTTTTCATTTATCTTTGTATCCCTATCACTTGGTGGAGTACTCGGCACATACAATGCACTCAACAAATGCTTAGTGATTTGTTATTGTTTATGTGTTTTCAAACATGTTTCAGTGCTTCATAAAAGAAAGGAACAAAGGATACAATAGTTTATTAAGCTCCTACAATGTGCCAATCACTTTGCTTAGCACTTTAACAATATTGTCTTCTTTGATATTCACAACAATCGGGGGAAGTTATGACTATTTAGAAACCCATTTTTCAGCTGCAGAAAATGAGGAAGTCAGTGGTTAAGTGACTTACTCAGGGGTAGTTTGTCTAAGGCGCTATTTGAACTCAGGTCTTCAGGACTTTCCACTGAGGAAAAGCCTTTGAGCTTTGGCTCCAGTCAGGTTCTCTTTTTCACTATGATATAAGCAACCAAGCTCCTGTTAGGTGGCATAAGAATCTCACCCGTAGAGGTGCTGCTCTACCTCTGAAAACATCTATTCACTGGTTTCTTCCTTCAGGTCCGTTGGGGTGATAAAGGCTCTACTGAAGAAGGTGCAAGGCTAGAAAAAGCCAAAAATGCTGTGGTGACGATTCCTGAAGAAACAGAAGAACCTGTCAGGCCTAGACCTCCTCGGCCCAAACCTACGTACCAGGCCCCTCAGACAAAGTGGTACACTCCAATCAAGGTAACCTTCCAATCTGCCATCCAACCTCACCTAGGCCTCTGCATATTCAGAGATTCATTTTCATTTAGTTAATGTTTTTTGTTGGCTGAAATTTGTTTAAAAAACCCCAACCATATGTAGCTCTTGTGTCAGAGATGCTTATGGTGCAAGGATCCTAGGAACATTTTTGGAAGGTGTTCAGCGAGTTCTGGCTCAGACTCCTACTTAGAAATCCCTGGAAAGTATCCTAATTGGACAGGCCAACATACTGGCTACAACTCTATACTTGCAAGTATGCTGGTCTTATTCATAAAAGTTTCATACATTTTTATTACAAATTATTATAAATATTGTTCTAAATTATTATTTTAGAAGTATTGTATTTTTATATCCAAAAGTTTTAGTTAAGGGGAAAGAAGGATCAAAGAATAGTGTATCCTCTATAACAGGTGAATTATATTCTACCCAACTCCAACAAAATTCCTCATTAAATGTTCCTCAGTTTTACTGTGGGCTGTGGCCCTTTTTAGAGCTGATGCCTCTGCCCAATTCTCAGATGACCATAGCTGCAGCTGAGGCATTCTCTCATCTGTGTCCTTCCACATCCATTGCAGCATTTCTTTTTCCAATTACAATTGGCATTAGCCATTGGGGATTTTAGAAGGATCTCTCCTACCCTGACTTGGGTTCTGACTTTCATCATCAGAGCTTATGATTCTGTCAACTTGTCATTCCCCTTTCTGCAACTCAGTGAGGAAGAGGAATAAAGAAGTATTCCACTCAGTACACTCTCCATCCTTGAAGGAATTGTCTTTCCAAGTTGAGTTATGTGAAAGTTTACAGTATTGACTCCATATTCAGATGACCCAAAATCCTTTTATCTTTCCATCCCTGATAAAAGATAAGCATCCTACATCCCAGAAGTTTCTCTCTCTCCTCCATGTCCCCACAGTGATCTATTCCACGTAACAGAGAAACAGTAAGCCAAGCTATCAGATATAATGGTCTTGTGTACCATTCTGCACCTATCGCCCCTCATCTCCCCAATGAAAGCAAAGAGGAACATTTCCTTATCTATTGTCAGAGTCAGGAATAATCAATACAATTACATATACTCCATTTTATTGTATTCCTCTATACATTCATATTATTGAAGTTTGAGTGTTTTCAGTTTTTCTTAATTCCTTTTGCTCTAATTCATAAATCTTCTGATTCTATCCACTGGATGAACAAAAAAATGCAAATATTTATAAAATACTGACATTTGCGTGCAAATTACTTGAGCCAAACAGTGATTTTGGTTTCATTTTGTCATGCATGTATGCTCCTACTGAGATGAAGCTGACTCAGACATCTGACTGTCAGCAGATGAAACTGGACCAAGCTGGTTTCCTTCCCTTTCCATTAATTGAATGGTAGATGTCATGCTATCTACATGTATTTCCCTGCTCTCATGTGTTGTGTTTTTAATTCTGTTTTTTGAGAGTGGCTATATTACTTCAAGACCATTAGGTGGTGGAGGTCAAATCTGGCCTGAGGCACTTACCAGCTGTGTGATCCTGGACAGGCACTTAACCCTGTTTGTCTCAATTTCCTCATCTGTAAAATGAGCTGGGAAAGGACATGGTAGACCACTCTGGTGTCTTTGCCAAGAAAACCTCAAATGGGGCCGTAAAGAGTCAGAAATGACTGAAACAACTGAACAACAATAACATTATTTCAGGGAAATATGAGCTTAAGTTCTAACTCTAAGAGAATGCACCTCAGTGAGGCTGTAAGACATGTTGAAGTCACTGCTGGGATGGGGAATCAAAAATTTCAAGGATCCTTTGAGCTTGTGATGATACATGATCAGCTGTAGAGAAGCATAGAGGAAATTGTGGTTGCCACTGAAAAACAATTCAAGGAACTGACTAACTGTTATTACAAAATAGTCTCTTAGAAATCACCAGAGAGACGTGATAGTGGAAGGGGATCTTCTTAATTCTTTTGCAATGCGATATTGCCTTCTTGAAGTTTGAACAAGGGGGAGAAGATTATTTTCAATATACAAAATCTGCTAAATATTCCTGTGAAGAAAAAAATGCTTGTCATGGACAAGACAGTTCAAAGACTGGAAGGGATTCAATAGAGACTGGATCTGTAAATTCAATGATATAGAAAATACCTGGAAGAGGAAACACCCTTTAACTAAGCAAGTCAGCATTTCCCTGGCAATGCATAGGGAGTGGCCTAGGGTACTGAGAAATTCCATGTCAAATTCAAGGTCACATGACCAGCATGGGTCAGAGGTGGGACCAGAACTGTTTTTATTGGGTCCAAGAAAAACTCCCTAACCACTATATCATAATGACATTACCTTGACAAAAGGTAATTTTTCTGATGAAACTCACTTTCGTTGAAGGCTATACTAAAACTGTTATTGAAAGACTTCACAAGACACTATGAGATCTAGACATTTTTAGCAGACTACAAATTATCCTTTCTCCAAAAAAAGTCTATTTTTTGTTTATATTATTTCTAACATGATTACATAGTCGAAAAGAAAATATTCATATTATTGTATGATAGAAATATAAGATATTTTTAAAAAATAGAAACAGTTCCATTTGTTTCTTTAAGTATCCCATTCAATATGATCATGATGGTGATAATAAATAATAATGGTAGATAGAGCTCATATAGTGCCCACTATGTGCCAGGCACTATGCTAAGTACTCAACAAATATTATTCCATTTGATCCTCATCATCCCCATTTTACAGTTGAAGAAACTGAGGCAAATAACAGTTAAGTACCTTGCCCAAGGTCACACAGCTAGTGTCAGATTCTGTATTTTAACTTAGGTCTTCCTGATTCCAGGTCCAGTGCTCTATCCATTGTATCACCTAGGTGTTTCTCAATATCGTTTATTATAAGCAATATCTGACATGGAGAGGTTCTTCCTTCTGCTTGTATACTGAGTGAATATGGGGATGATAAGGAAATGAATGACAATGAAACAAAGGAGACCAAAAGAAAAGAAGGGAAAATCAGACCTTTAAATGATCTATTTCTTAAGTTATTTCCAAGGTTAGGGTTCAGGGAGTCTCACAGAACCAAGTAAACTGAAGCATAGCTAATAGTAAATGGTTGGTGTCTGTCATAGTAAGGAACAGGAGTGAAGACAGGTCCAAATTTCCACATTAAAGAATTGATTTTTTTTCCTTCACATGTCAGAAATCAGAGCCAGGAGCCTTCAGTTGTAGTACAATTATTTTTATTTCATTTTTTTGAGTCATTTATTCAACAGACATTCATCATTTACTATGTATTAGTTACTACTATGCGATTCCTTTGTCATTACAGGGCCGGCTCGATGCACTCTGGGCTTTGTTACGTCGACAGTATGACAGAGTTTCTTTGATGCGACCTCAGGAAGGAGATGAGGTTTGTATATGTTATGGTGATGGTATGAAGGGAATGTGAAGTGTGATCATTTCAGGACAGTAAATGCAGCAAACTCTTAAGTGAAAAAAATTCAAAGTTCTCGTTTTATCTATTGAAGGAATGGTTTCTATCCCAAGAGAATTTTTAATGAATTATCGACCATAGTGATGGGAAATTGAATCATTAAGTCACTGCATCTTAGATAGACACTTGCCATAGTTTTTTGTTTAAGCCATAGGCACGAATGATTGTGATGTTCCCAAGAAACAAACGTAAGTACAAAGTATAAATACATACAAGAATTTGTTGAATTTACTCTTTGTGTTAGAGGTACTGGAGTTACTTGAAGATCTGACCAATATAAGTTTCTGTACTTTCTCTTGCCCTATTTTAGAGTAGAAATATTTATGCTTAATGAAATATGGAAGTACGACTTCAGAAATACAATGTTAAAGGTTTTCATATGGTATAATAGAGATCATTTGAGACAAGAATAATGAAATGTTAGTAGAGGTTTGTGATTGAGGTTAATTCATTTTATGTTTATTTATTTGGTTTCAGAAATGTTGTTTTCATTATATTCATTAAAACTGTGTAAGTTATTTTCTTTTAAAGGTGGCTGAACTGATTAAATTAATTTATTTTAATAAACATAGATGCTAGTTTTTTTAATTTTATATCTTTCCCAAAACATAGAATAGTGCCTCTTCATAAGTCAGATGGTATAGAATCCTAGAATATTTGATAACCATATACCTTAATCATCTACCAATTGCAATCCTCCTAAAGTATCCCTGAGAAACAGTAAAACAGCCTCTGTTAGAATATCTCTAGGACTTTACTCACTGCCTTATGAAGCAGCTTCTTAAATTATTGTACAAATCTAATTAGAAAATTCTTTGTACCTTTTCATCCATTTGGTCTCAGGCCTTCCTTGTGGGGAAATTTAGAATGTATTCAGACATCTGACATATATATTCTTAGCTTTTTATTCTGTAGAAAGATTAAAGGTACTAGGTTTCTTCTGTAGTCATTTCTATATTAGAATTCCTAGATCCCTTCTTCAGATCTTCTGGACACACTCTACTTTGCCAAAACCCTTACACTGTGGCATGTGGAATTGTTTGCACAATCCTCCCCCTGTTGTCTGACAAAAGAGACTATTGTTTCTCATGTTGAGGTGCTATTTTTCTGTCAATGCCACCTGAGATGGCAGTAGCTTTCTTGGCATCAACATTGCACTCCTGTCTCAAATTTAGCTCATTGAAAACAGGAACCTCTGCAAACCCCAATCTCCCTCTCATATGCTAACAGCTGGTTTTCTGAACTTAATGCCTATCTTCACACTTATCTATTTAACTTCATCTTGCTTGTTTTGGTTTATCAATCTAAGCTATAAAGATTTAATTATATTTTATAAATGTTTGTTAAGTACCTACTAGGTACAAAACACTGTGCTATATGTAGAGCTAGAAAGATGAAAAAGACACAGACTGTGTCCTAAAACCATTTCCAGTATAGAGGAAAGAATGGGACAAGTATATAAGTAACTGTGGTCTTAATTCTTATTATCTATCACATTAATTATCCTCTTGGTTTTCTGTGTTCTATTTATTTTATGACATCTTCATTTGAGTGATTGACAAAAGTGTTTAATAGAAGAGTAGGAAAGCATTTCTTTGTAACATTCCATTAATTACCTTCTTTTAGGTTGGTGTTGAATGGTCAAACGTTTGGTGGATTCTGTTGGATTTACTTCACATTTTTGCTATTTGACCCCAAATTTCACCATCTTAACCAGAAAAATATATTATAGAAGATTTCATGAATCTTTTCCATTAAAGCTAAATGTTATACACATATATGTATATATATATATACATAACACACATAAATGCATATATACATATATATATATGATGTTATCTCGATTTGCTAATATTTTTAAGAGATAAAAAAATAGGGTTAAATTGCCATAACATTTTAATAACCCTCTATAATTCTCAGTACTCACTTTATTCGTTTCTAAGTACTCACAATCCATGCCTTCAGTATTCTCTCTAGAATTATACTAAGTCTGAACTTTTAGCTTCTTGGCCCATAGTTTCCAAAATCTACCATTTTCTCCTTTTTTTGGAAATTAAGAAAACATTTTATCTTTTTAAAGGCATTTTTTATCATTTCTCAAAGATTACTGATGGTTCCATTTACAAATTCTCTAGGCTGATTAGGATGCATTTTTCTTGGGTTCATTCAAAACAAATCGATGTTCTTTTGCTGGTTCAACATTTATTTTAGCATTAGAGCATCAAAGATTTAGGGCTGGAAGAGACTTTAGACCTTTAACCTTAGTTAAAACTACTCATTTCCCACGGGAAATGACGCCCCAATTCACAAAGGCAGTAAGTAGTAGAGCTAGGATTTGAACTTAGATCATCGAGTGCCAAATCCACCACATTTTCCACTGGGCCAGGATATATCTGAACTACAATTTCTATTTTTGGGGTGATTATTCCATCTTTTCCCCGTTGAAGACCATTATCCTTAGTGGGAAAAAAAAAAACAGAAGCAAAATAGGAGTTGAGTAATTCTGTCCCCATTTAGCTGTTACAGAGTAACATAGCTATTGCGGTGTTACATAGCTGTAACGCAGCCACACTTTTCCCTGGAGAGTTACTTTTTTATCTTTTTGTTTTGTTTTGTTTGACTGAACAAAGCTAAAAAATTAGTGGGTTTACATTTTTTTTCGAAGTTTATTCTGAATATCATTCTTCTAGGCTTGGATTATAGTTTTTACTTCATTAATTTAATAAAATTAATTCATAAAAGCAACATACACAATCAGAAATGAATGCTGCAAAATTATGTAAAAGAACAGGTATGGCTTGAAAGGCGAGAGATGAAAAGTCAACACCTCTTCACAGAGGTGGGAGGTGCACAAGTGTTGCACATTGTTCATGAAATTTTTAGACCTCAATTGTGCTGAATTTTTTCCCCTTCTTTTTGTCTTAAAAAATGCAGTTCCTTATATGGGATGGCATTTAAAGAGGGGGAAGAGAAAGGATACTGAGGAAAACTATGATGATGTTAAAAAAAGATGCCAATAAAAATTTATTTAAAAAAAAGAACTTGAATTACATCAAAAATCAAACATGGATTTTCTGAGGAAATAATTATCTGAAATGTTTACCCAGCTCAATATTTTGTAATAAGACACAGCCTGAAACTAGGTAAAGTTGGTAACAATAGTAAGGGAAAACATATTGGGAGAGAAATAATAGTCATTGGATATTTATATCCAATGGGTTGGATAGTTAGATCCAGTGAGTTAAAGATATTTCTTTCGCAAAGTGTTGTTCTAGAGAAATTTGCAAAGAAATCTAGCATGAGTTTCAAAATTTCAATTTTGCTAGACAACATATTTTCCAAAACACTTCTTTAAAAGGAAAAACTTAATTTATGAATCAGATATTTTTAGGAAAACAAAGCCATAGACTTTAGCAGCATTTTTATTAACCACTTTCTGGGATTGTATTGCAGAAGTGCCTTTCTGTAATGTTTCACACTTTGTTGTTTAGGTAAACCTTAAAGTGTTAGTGAGTTTTATATTGGAAGCTTTAGATATCTCATTTAATGAACTGACTCAAGATCTTATTTTATGAGAAGAATGTATTCAAATCATATGATATTGGGGGGGGGAGTGTGCTTATGTTTTGATCCTAGTTTATGATGAATTGAGAGTATTTGTTACTCTAAACTCTTGAGTTTTTATGTGTTAAGAATGTCAGGCATGAGTATGATGACTATTTTTCCAAGAAGAAGTTATCCCTAAAATTAGACATTCAACTCTCATCAATTAATGCTGAGCATGGGGCACCATCTAGACACCCATCTTAAAATCTTCCTCCGTCATTAAAATATTTCCTGATTATGTAAAAGGTATTGCATCCAGCCTCTTTGAAGGTTATATTACTATACATTTTTTGTAACTTAAAACTTCAAGAAGTCTCTTGGGACATTCTGCATGTCTAAACACCATTCACTGCCCATGTTTGAAAACTTTGATTTACGTTATATTTGAACTTTATTTAGAGGCAAAAAGCATGTCTTCATTACATATGCTTTCCTCTTCTTCTCTTGTTCATTTGATCATTAAGTATTTTGATGGTAATTTATAGAAACATTTCCAACTCTAAAACATAGTGAAGATACTGTTTATTTGAAACCAGGTACAGGGAATCACAATTTTACCGTCCCATTAATTTCTATGATTCTTTCTTCAAGCCAGTCTAAGTTCCAATATTAGTCACTATCCTGCACCCTGAATTTGCAATTGCCACAAGAATAAGAAAGTTAAACTTACTTCAAGAAGAGATATTTCTCCCTTTTTTTCTCTTTTCCTTCCTTCCTTCCTTCCTTCCTTCCTTCCTTCCTTCCTTCCTTCCTTCCTTCCTTCCTTCCTTCCTTCCTTCCTTCCTTCCTTCCTTCCTTCCTTCCTTCCTTCTTTCCTTCCTCTCTCTCTCTCTCTCTCTCTCTCTCTCTCTCTCTCTCTCTCTCTCTCTCTCTCTCTCTCTCTCTCTCCCTCTCTCTCTCTCTCACTACCTCTCTCTCCCTGCCTTCATTTCTTCCCCAAATGCATGCCCTTTCAAGAATTGTCAACTCTTTTCTTGGGACCTTGAGGTAGTTATCCCCCTTGTCGTACTCTATATTTTTTTTACATTGTTAAATTTAATTTTTATTTTATGTCTTCTCAACTTTTGTGAAACAAAATTTTTGACATTCATTTTTTTTAAAATTCTGGATTCCAAATAATTAACTCTTTTAGTAGTTGTTTTAAGCTATTGACTCATAATGAGTTCTGGTTGACTAAGTTATCTTCTAATTTTCTATATGAAGTTCTTACCTAGACAGGTCTCCCTTACTCTATGCTATTGTAAATTTTATTTATTTATTTATTTTTAGATAAAGATATTCATTTCCATGAAATTTTGAGTTCCAATTTTTCTCCCCATCTCTCCCCTCCCCCCAACCCCATAACACCTGCCATTCTGATTACCCCTTCACTCAATATGCCCTCCCTTCTATCATACCCCTTCCTTCCCCTATCACCATCTTCTCTATTTTCTTGTAGGGCAAGACAGATTTCTATACCCAACTGCCTGTATTTCTTTTTTTTTCCCAGTCATAAGCAACAGCATTTCTCAACATTTGTTTCTAATATTTTGAATTCCAACTTCTCTCCCTTCCTCGCTCCCCACCCATCCCCACTGAGAAGGCAAGCAATTCAACGTAAGCTATCTATATGTCATTTTGCAAAAGACTTCCACAATAGTCATGTTGTATAAGACTAGCTATATTTCCCTCCATCCTACCCTGTCCCCCATTTATTCTATTCTCTCATTTGACCTTGTCCCTCCCCAAAAGTGTTTACTTCTAGTTACTCTCTTCTCCCATTTGTCCTTCCTTCTATCTTCCTCCTCACCCCATCTGTCCCCTTCTCCCCTACTTTCCTGTAGTGTAAGATAGATTTTCATACCAAATTGAGTGACCATGCTATTCCTTCCTTAAGTCAAATGTGAAGAGAGTAAGCTTCACTTTTCCCCTCTCACTTCCTCCCTTTTCTTGTCCATTGAATAAGATTTTTATTGTCTCTTTTATGAGTGATAATTTGCCCCATTCCATTTTTCCCTTTCTCCTCCCGTTATATGCCCCTCATCCTTTAATTTAATCTAATTTTTTTTATAGATATCATCCCTTCTGATTCAATTCAACCTGTGCTCTCTGTCTGTATGTGTGTGTGTGTGTGTGTGTGTGTATGTGTGTATAATCCCTCCACCTACCCGAATACTGAGAAAAGTCTCAAGAATTACAAATATTATCTTTCCATGTAGGAATGTAAACAGTTCAACTTTAGAAAGTCCTTTGTGATTTCTCTTTCCTGTATACCTTTTCATGCTTCTCTTGAGATTCTTGTGTTTGAAAGTCAAATTTTTTCTTCAATTCTGGTCCTTTCATCAAGAATGCCTAAAAGTCCTCTGTATCATTGAATGACCATTTTTTCCCCCTGGAGTATTATACTCAGTTTTGCTGGGTAGGTGATTCTTAGTTTTAATCCCAGTTCTTTTGACTTCTGGAATATCCTATTCCAAACCCTTTGATCCCTTAATGTAGAAAGGGCAAGATCCTGTGTTATCCTGATGGTATTTCCATAGTACTCGAATTGCTTCTTTCTAGGTGCTTGTAATATTTTCTCCTTGACCTGGGAACTCTTAAATTTGGCCACAATATTTCTAGGAGTTTCTCTTTTCAGGTCTCTTTCAGGAGGGATCGGTGGATTTTTTTCAATAATTATTTTGCCCTCTGGTTCTAGAATATCAGGGCAGTTTTCCTTGATGATTTCACGAAAGATGATGTCTAGGCTCTTCTTTTGTTTGTGGCTTTCAGGTAGTCCCATAATTTTTAAATTGTCTTTCCTAGATCTATTTTCCAGGTCAGTTGTTTTTTCATTGAGATGTTTCACATTTTCTTCTATTTTTTCATTCTTTTGGTTTTGTTTTGTAATTTCTTGGTTTCTCGAAAAGTCATTAGCTTCCCTCAGCTCCACTCTCATTTTTAAAGAACTATTTTCTTCAGTGAGCTTTGGAGCCTCTTTTTTCATTTGGCTGATTCTGCTTTTTAAAGCCTTCTTCTCCTCATTGTCTTTTTGGACCTCTTTTTCTAATTGAGTTAGGCTATTTTTTAAGGTGTTAGTTTCTTCAGTATTTTTTTGGGTCTCCTTTAGCAAGCTGTTGACTTGCTTTTCAAGCTCTTCCATGGCCTGAGCCCATTGCACATTCATTTTGGAGGTACTGGAGGCGGAAGCCTTGACTTCCTCTGACAGTATGCATTATTCTTCCTCATCTGAAAGGATGGAAGGAAGTACCTGTTCACCAAGAAAGTAACCTTCTATGGGCTTACTTTTTCCCTTTTTTGGGCATTTTCCCAGTCAGTTACTTGACTTCTGTATCCTTTGTCAAAAGGAGGATCCTAGTGCACCTCCTCACCAGGACAGTACTCAGAACTGAGACTCAGATCAGCTGCTGTATTCCCCCAGGTACTTTGAGGGGGGCAGGGCTGCCACTCAGGGCTGAGGTTCAGATCAACTACCCAATTTCTCCAGGGGCTTCAGGTGGAGTGCTTCACAGGTGGAAGCTTGCAGGGGCCACTGCTGCTGCCAGCACCTTTGCTGCTACCACTGCCACCACCTAGGGCTTGTGCTGGGGGGGGGAGGGGGGGCCTGCTCCCCTCTCACCCAGCTGGGAAAGCTCTCTCACTGACCTTTGAAGCTTTCTTTAGTGCTTGTGGGTTGAGAGATCTAAGACCCTCCCTGCTGGGGATTCTGCCCTGGAGGCCTGTTCTGGTCCTGTTTCTCCTGGTGCCACCAGATGAGGACTGGACTTTGCTCTGCTTAGCATCCTGTGGAATAGACCTTTCCTGTTGGCCTTCCAAGTTTCCTTTGATTGGAAATCTCTTTCACTCTGTCATTCTGTGACTTCTGCTGCTCTAGAATTTATTGAGAGTCATTTCTTACAGGTATTTTATGGACTGTGGGGGAAGAGCTAGAATATGTGCATCTTTCTACTCCACCTTCTTGGCTCTGCCCTGTCATCTCTTTAAGCACTGATGTAAAGTTGTACCAAACTTCATGACATAAGAGAATGGATGTTTCTTCTTTGTGCATTTTGGCATCCCTGTAAAGCTGGTCCCTAGTTACTGAGGAGATAACCAAACTCATTGTGACACACTTCAAAATTGAACTCAATATTTCAAATAATCGCCTTTATGTGTTAACCACTCAGCACGCCTCTTGCATATGTGAAAGAAGAACAAAAGCATTTGCTTAGTGCTTGCTATGTGACAAGCAAGCACTTTGCTAAGCACTGAGGGTACAAGTTGAAAAGCTAGGCAGTCTCTGCTCTTGATGAGTTCACCTTCTAAATAAAGAGGCAGCATTTAGAAGAAGGTCAGTTGCCAGACAGATAAAAGGTGCTTCAGAGCTTATGACAATGCCCAGAAGTCCTTAAGTCACATTGTCAAGTCAAATGGCAATGCCTAGGAGTCTGGAGGGGCTGGTGCAGAATATCTGGTAAAAGCCCATTCATTTGTTTGTTATACTATGACTCTCTCCCTCCTCCACACTTTCTCTTTGAGAAGGAGCCCAGAGTTCCTGCATTAGTGGGAAGGTTGCAAAGTAGGGCAGCCTGAACAGCCTGTTTTCTAGTGGGCCTGTAGAGTCTCCATTTGGGTCCAGTGGGAAGCATGGTACAGAAGGGGAATGCAGCTCATGATCCTTGCTTATTGATAAGCTAAACTGCCAGCTGGTGGGCTGGGTTGACAGACAGAGGAGATAGTCTGGGAGCACTTATTGGAATACTTAATTATGGATTTCAATATTATTTTCTCTTTTTAAAAGTTGTTTGTAACTCTCTTGCAAAATGATCCCTTTAAAAAATTGAATCAGCATTTTAAAGATATTTTCTAATGTAAACCATACTCTACAAAAGTCTTATTTTGTAAATGTACTGTTACCAAAAAAGTCTTTGTTTTGGAAAAGTATGAACCTAATCTAAACAGTGAGACAACTGTGCTAAGAGAAATATTTATTTGTGATGCCCTGGCAGTCTTTATACCTTGTTGACAACTTAAGAAAAATTTGTGTCTATTCTTGAGGCCACAGTGAATAAGTGTTCTGTCTTCTGTGAACTTCAAAAGCAAGATTAAACAAAATTAAAAAAAAATCTGTAGAGATGTGTGTAAAAAAAAAAAGACAGGCATATTGCTAACAAGGTAAAAAATACATTTGTCATCTCTAGGGTGTCTGACCCATGGCATCAAAATAATAATTAACAATATTTCTTCTCTCCTAAAAACATTTATTCATAAGTTTTTCACTACAGATAAGCTTCTAGACCCTCAAGAGAGTTTACTTCAATAAGCAGAATCAACACGATCTCTCAAGATCTCTCGACCTCTTTCCCCCTCCTCCTCCTTCTCCCTCTCTCTCCTTCTCTCTCTCTCTCTCTCTCTCTCTCTCTCTCTCTCTCTCTCTCTCTCTCTCTCTCTCTCTCTCTCTCTCTCTCTCTCTCTCTCTCTCTCCTTCTCTCCTTCTCTCCCTCTCCTTCTCCCCCCCACTCACTCTGGAAGTCTTGTTATGCTAAATTTTAAGCCAAACAAATGTTTTTCTTCTCCAGCTCAGAGGCTTCATTGTACTAGTTTTCAGAAGAATTCACTGCTGAATTAATGTCCTTGATCAACTAATTGAAGTTTAGGCATAAAGTATCAAAGCAGAGAGAGAGAGAAAATCCCTGCCCCCACCCACTATCCCATGGTGCCTGCTTCTACGGAGGGTGGCCCAGTTTGAGGGCTGCACACAGACAAGACAAGGAGCTTTGATTGTGAATGGAAGTCCTCAGAGTCATCCATTTTTCATCTCACAATCCACAAGGTTAGGGAAGCTTGTACAGGTGTGAGTTAGCAGGTTGTCTCTGACATCTGTGGAACAGAGGCACAGGTCCTTCCCAGCCTGCAGGGAGGCTGCTGGATTGTCAGTGGACGTAGTTGATAGTGGCAGAACAGTTTTGGTCCCACATTTGCTGCCTGGGGGTCCAAAACACCAAAGGTAGAGCCGGGGTGGACACAGCTGTGCTCCTAAACTTGCCTTAGGCACAAATAAAGAGATCTAATATAGTTTGACTCTGTTGTGGTGGGGAGATGAGGACAGAGAGCCACTTCAGAGACAACTTAGCACAGCAACATCTGCCACCAAGTTTCTAGGGAGTGACAGGGGACAGCAGGTATGGATCGAAGCCTCCACGTAAACAGCCTCCATTAGGCCATGAATGCTTTTGAAGGGCTCCCATCAAACATGCTGCTTCCACAGCAGGAGTTGGTTTTGTTTTCAAAGTAATGTTTGGTTTTGTGCAATTGAAAGTAATTTATAAATGATGCATCACCAACATTCTCGCTTTTGTTTGAAGAGACTGAGGGAGAAGGAAAAGAGGCAGCAAGGCAGAGGGAAAAAAAAGCAAAAGCAATAGTTTTTTGGAGTTTTTCCACAAACCAATTAACTCTCTAAAGAGCTTCTTGGCTTTAATTGAGGTTATGTTAACCTTCAGATGGCATTACCACATCCAACCACTCTACATAGGTAAATTTACAGTCTCCAATAGTAGAACCTAAATGCCCAACATCATTTTAGTTTACCAATTCACCTATTTCATAGGGTTTTAAAAATTATATTAAAAAGGAAACAAGATTAAGTTTTATGTTTTTAGTAAAAATTTTAGTAAAAAAATTTCTTAGGTTGCATTCTTGTGACTAAGAACAAAATTTACTAACAGATACTCCTGATTTCTAAAAAAAAATTTCATTGTCATTGAAGGATTATTAAAAATCTATTATTTTGAAAGACCAAGTAAATACACTTCTCCATGTTATTTTTTCCTATTTATCAAATAAATTTAGAATTAAAGCAAAATCATTTTCAAATTTAAAAGGAAACTTTGTATAAATTCATTATTGTGTGACTGTGTGTTTTATGATAGAATCCACCATCCCACCTAATAAATAACAGCTAATGGGAGCATAATTCCATAACAGATTTAAAATTGCTCTGAAACAGTCAAAAACTCTCTATAAATGTAAGTCTTATTGAAAGCTGACACATTACATATCACTTGATACTGATGGTGAGATCATTATATGTAACCAAAAAAATAAATCTATTTCTTTTTGAATATAGACCATTTGAACTGCATTCCAGAGTTCTGGCATCCTGAAGGCCAGTACTGCTTACAATTCTAGGTCTGGGTGTATGTTCATTCTCTGAACCAATTTCTGTGTCATTAGGACCAAAAAGTCAGTAAAATATAAATTTATATGACAAATTGTGACTATGCATATGGCTCTGTCTCATTATGTTAATAGTTACTTCACTAATTCCTCTGACCCCCAGTCATTTCTCTCTCCTTTGCTCCTATTATCTTGTATTTTTTTACACTTAGAACCTGAGGTTTGAACAATGGCCAGGTTGTATCTGTTATGTTATTGTTATTTTGTGTTCATCTTTTGTCTTCAGTTTGATGGTAAGCTCCTAGCGAGTGGAAGATGTTTCCCATAGAGCGAGTGATCATTTAGTACATCCTGATGTTTTAAATGCCTCAGTCTTTGGTATCATCTAAGAGTACTGTGGAAAGTCTCTTGGATTTTGGAGTCAGTTTGGGTGTGAGTCTCAGGACTACTACTTACCACTGATTCAATTTTGCCTCTCTTTGTGCCTCAGTTCCCTCTTTTTTAAATTGATAGGGTTGTACAAGATGATTGCAAAGTCCCCTTCCAACTCTAAATCTGTGATCTAAATTTGTTTTTATCTAGAAATTTTGTATTGTGTAGATATATTTTATTTAGTTTTAGAAATTATTAGAACATGTATTGTATTTGAACTCAGCTGAATGCATGTGTATCTTCTGCCATATTCACATTGCAAGATCATTAACCTAGGGCTGTAATGAACCCCTGACCATTTATTTAAATCCTTTCATTTTACAGATGTGGATACTGAGATCTAGTGAAATTGTGACTTGTGCAAGATGACTTTACTGTTCTTTAATTCAATTTCTTAAAATTTAAAGAATTGTAAATATCAACATTTTAAAATATTTTAACCATGTGCACTTCAATACAGTTTATTTCCTTTGTATTTTATATCATGAATTTCAGAATATTATTCCAAGAAAGGGTCCATAGGTACCCTAGAGTCCATACTGGTAAATGGGAGTAATACACACACACACACACACACACACACACACACACGTATGCACACATACTAAGAACCTTTGCACTAATCAGATTATTTGCCATCTCTCTTTGTACTTTAGATGGATCCTTTGGGCTTACTATGATATGAAATCATTGGAAAAATGTATTAACTAAATATTTCTATCTTTTATGTTGCTAAGTATCCTTTATTCTTTATTATCTATCGTCTTTTCATTACAAAGCACCCATAAAATATCATTATGTCCTGAACAAGCTAGGAGATGTAATCGACTTTGTTTTACATGTAATTAAGAGATAAAATTTTCCAGTGTAGCCTAGGGCATGAGCCTTCTATGATTAGAATAATATCTCACTGACTATAAATTTTTAGCTATATACATATGTTCATGCAGAACATATTTTCTGGATATCTATATCTAAATCTATATATGTCACCAGTTCAAGGGAAGAATAAGTAATTCACAAGTCATATATCAGAGTTCCGTTTATACTTTTATTTGGAAGATTTGAGAATTTAAAACTGTCATTGTTTTTATTGATTGGTTATAGATTGGTGTGCATAAAAGTAATAAGTGGGTCTGAGTTCCCAATGCAAATAAAATGCATATGAAATTCTCCCATCCTGACCTTTTTAAATGATTTCTGTCAAGAAAAAGCATCTTAATTTACTGAAATAAGTTTTATGGTAGAAGTAAAAATTAAGCTCTAATTCATGAATTTACTAATCATTTTCACTCCTTCTATAGATTAGTTGATGTTTAGGTGTGCCATGGGATTATGAGATCATCTAGGCATTGGTTCGGGAGTTTCCATGGACTTAGAAATCATTTAATCAAGTTGGATTTTACCAAGGAGGAAATGAAGGATGATAGAATCAAAGAATTTAAGAGGCAGAAAATATAACTCTTTTATTTTATAAATGAGAAAACGAAGGCTCTCAAAAGGTTGCAATAACATGCGCAGGTTCACCCAAATACTAAGAGTTGGAAGTTGGATTAGAAACCACATGCTCCTGCTCCAAATCTACTATTACAGATGTTACTTTTTTTTTTTTGCTTTTGTATATCTGTGTCTGTGCTTTGACTAAAAATAATTAATCTGAGCTAGTGATAATCAACAATAAAAAAAATCAATAGAGTGTTCATTCTGAAAATCCCATTACATTGTTTTTTAAAATAACTTCACAATTAAAGAATGTATTTTTTTTTTACAGTTTATGTTAGCACTGAGTGTTAAAGAGTCAACAAAAGGACATGTTTAGATATCTTTATGTACATGTAAGCATGTTATTTAATTTTGGTGGGCTTACCAGTTTAGATTTGAGGCACTGGTTGCTCCAAATGCAGATGACAATAAAGACAACCTTCAGTTGATATTAGAAATTTTGAAACATATATGGCATAGTAATATGCTTAGTCGTTGAGAACATTACCTTTCATATGTGTGTGAAATTTATGTAATATCCAAGGTAAATTTTATTATATTATGATTCAAAATAAACTTTTTACCCCCTTGTGTTGAATATACAAATTCTAGTTTAGGACTCTATTAACTAAATGTCCTCTTTCCAAATGAGATATCCCTGAGTACCTAATCTGTGTGACAATAAACCATTATAGCTATGAGAAAATCTATTATAAGCTTCATTTTTAAAGCTTTAAAATAAAGGTGCTCTAAGAGGAAAGGACACTCTTACAATTCAGTTAAGAAAATGTTCCCTTTGATTAAGGGAGGGGTTTTAGTGAGAAGATTTTATTTAGTTTTTACTTCATTCTCTTTTGTAATTTTGAGTATGGCTTGTGTAAATTCCTATTCAAATAAAAATTGATGACATTATTCTTGTAAGGGAGCTTGACAGATAAAGGGTCATTTAATTTTCTTGTTTAAATTGCATTTTCATTTTCCAGTAACTTGAATTATTTTTATGTGAAACAGTGGCATTTAAAATATGTTGAATATGTCTAAATGATTTTGAACTTTGATTGGAAAATAATTGTTCGTGTACTACACCACTTTTCAGCACATAGATTACTAGAACTGAAAAAATAAAATAGCATGTGCTTTTCCGTTATCTGATTAAAAATAGTAACAAACTCTGAAAGTTTGATTTCAAGAAAAAAGTTTCAAAATTTAACTTGGGACTTTGTGGTTTAGTTCTTAAAGTAATATGTCATTTGAGATACGTGTATGTCTGTCAGGGGCATTGCTGGACACAGAATTTATTGACAGATTTTTGAAAGTTTGTATTTAATTAACTTTTTCGTATTTTTTTTACACTGAAGCAGTATTAGGTGAACCTTAACAGCATTGGAGATTTCAGAAGATTTAAGTAATACCTCAAATTAGTTGAGCTATTAGGTCCCCCCCAGATTATGCTAGTTCCAATGATTTTCTTTTTCTTTCCTTTTATAAATAAAACTTTATGTTATGAACTAGCAAGGATAATTTCCCCCCTTCTCCGTATTCCCACCAGTAATAGAAGGGAAGAAAGAAAAAGAAAAAGCTTGTCACATATGTGCATAGTCAAGCAAAACCAATTTCTGCATTGGGCATGTATAGACATACATACACATACATACATATAGATAAATGCATAATATGCACATGTGTGTATTATGTATGTATGTATATGTGTACATATAATATGCACATACATAATATATGTGTATGTATCTGTATATACACACATTCCTATCCCAGGTCCATCATCCTTTTATCTGGAGGTGGATAGCAAATTTTATCTTTGGTCCTTTGGAATCCTGGTTGAACACTGAATACTGATAACAGTTTGTTCAAAGTCTCTTGTTTTTACAGTATTGTTATTTTATAAATTGCTTTTGCGGTTGTATCCTTTTCATACCATAACAGTTCATACAGATCTTCCCAGGTTTCTCTAAAACCATCCTTTCATCATTTCTTGTAATCAGTTATATTTTATTATATTTTATGCCATATTTTTGGATCAATTATTTCCCAGTTGATAAATACCTCGACATTTCTAGTTCTTTGCTGCTATAAAAAAGCTGCTATAAACATGTTTGTACATATGGATCTTTCCCCTATTTATTTGATCTCTTTAGGTATAGGCATTGTGGTGGTATTGCTGGGTCAAAGGCTATTCATAATTTAGTAAAACTTGAGGCATAGTTCCAAATTTATTTTCAGAATGCCAAGACCAATTCACAGCTACACCAGTAGCTCTAATGTGCCTGTTTTTCCAAAGCCATTCCTGTACTTACATATTTTTTTCTCTTTTGTCAATATTGCCCATCTGCATGTGTGAAGTAGAATTAAATTAAATTAAAATTAATTTGTATTTCCCTAATTATTACTGATTTGTAGAATTTTTTATATGACTATGGATAGCTTGAATTCCTTCTTTTTCTCTGAAAATGGACTGTTCAAATATTTTGAACACTTAACAATTGGGGCATAGCTCTTATTCTTTTAGATTTGAATTGGTTCCTTGGAAATTACTCCTTTATCATAAAAGCTTGTGGCAAAGACTACCCCCACCCCAATAAATCATTTCCTTTCTAGTGTTAGCAGCATTGGTTTTGTTTGTGCAAAACCTTATTTCTGTAATCAAATTTGCCCATTTTATTGTCCATGATCCTCTCTGTCCCTACTGTGATCACAAACTCTGCCCCTATTTATAGAACTTAAGGGTATTTTTTTCCTTGCTCCTCTAATTTGTTTATGATATCATCCTTTATGTCAAAACCATGTGCCTATTTGGAACTTATGTTGGGATATGATGTGATATGGAACTAGATCTAGTTTTTTGCATATTATTTTTCAGTTTTCTTAGCAATTTTACTTTTTGTTAAATAATGAGGTCTTTTCCTAATACCTAAGACCTTTGAGTTCATCAAATACTAGGCTTCTGTATAATTGTTTCTGTATATGGTATACTAAATCTATTGTACATACCAACCTCTCTATTTCTGAACCAGTGCAAATTATTTTCATTAGTGATTTGTTGATTAGTTTAACATCTGGTATTGTTAAACCCACTTCCTTCCCTTTTATTTTCAGTTTTTTTGAGATTTTTGACCTTTTGTTCCTCCAGATGCATTTCAATTTTTAAAAGTGTGTACAGTAACCCTTTTGTAATTTGATTATTATGGTTTGAATAAGTAAATCAATTTAGGTAATCATCTCATTTTTATTATATTGGTTTGGCCTACCCATGTTCAATTAATGTTTCTCCAGTTATTTAGATCTATCTTTATTTGTGAAACATGTTTTTTTGGTCACATCCATAGAATTTCTATATGTATCTTCATAGTTGGACTCGCAAGTATTTTATTCTGTACTTATTTTAAATAGAATTTCTTTTTCTACTTCTTCCTGATATATTTTGTTGATAATGTACAGAAATACTGATGATTTATGTGCATTTATTTTACATCCTGAAACTTTTGATGGTTATTAATTGTTTCAATTAATTTCAGTTGACTCTCTAGTCCATCATCATGTCATCTGTCCAAAGTAATCATTTTGTTCCTTCTTTGCCTTTGCTTATTTCCCTAATTTCTTTTTCTTGTCTTAATTACTGTAGTTAACATTTTTATCACTATATTAAATAGCATTGGTGACAATGGACATCCTTACTTTAGCTGTGATGTTATAGGAAAGGGTCCTATTTTTTCCTAATTGTATGTAATTCTGATTCTTTCTTTCTCTCTCTCTCTCTCTCTCTCTCTCTCTCTCTCTCTCTCTCTCTCTCTCTCTCTCTCTCTCTCTGTCTCTCTCTGTCTCTGTCTCTCTTTCTCTCTGTCTCTGTCTCTGTCTCTCTCTCTCTCTGTCTGTCTCTGTCTCTCTCTCTCTCTCTCTCTCTCACACACACACACACACACACACACACACACACACACACACACAATGCTAAGGAAATATCCATTTATTGTTATGTTATTTAGAAGTGAGGGCTTTGAGGAAAAGATAATGAGTTCAATTTTGGACGTGTTGAGTTAACGTTTATCTATGGGACATCCAATTTAAGGTCATTGAATATAAAAGCAGAGAGGTTGGGATTAGATAAGTATAATATTGATAATTAAATTAAAGGAAGGTGATGAGAACATGAAGTGAAATGTAATAGATATTGTTGTTGGACCTTCATTCTCAGAAAGGACTTTTACATCAGGAAGGTGATTCCGTGACACGCACGTGAAGTAGATTTTAGCAAGAGACGACTATGGAATGTCACCAACCTCAATTTCTCCTCTGGAGCCATCTGGGTTCAGTGCCCAAGATATAGATCAAGAAGACTAGAGACGGTCCCAGATGCCATGGGAGAGCTTGGCCTTTTTAAGCTAAGGCCTTTAACAGGTCTAAGTTTGATTGAGGCAATACCCATTCAGTGATTAAGGCTAGGTAAGAAATGAAGCAAAGAGCAGCCTTTTTACCTAGGCAAAAAATAAATCAATCTGAGAGGGGAAGACTCTCAGGCCTTCTGGCCTATACTCTGGCCAAACATAAACAAACAAAACAAGGCCTTGGGGAAGACAACTGAGTCATGGTAGCTGAATCCATAGAGGAAGAAACATTTTGGGAAAGTTTAAAGCATCTGTCCCCAGATGACATTAAAATATCTTCCCCAATCTATTACCTAAAGTACAAATCCTTTACTTTTCATAGAATGTGATCTCTATTAGGACAAGCATGTTTTCATTTTGTCTGTAACCCTAGCACCCAGAATATTAACTACAACGTAGTAGGGACGGCTAGGTTGCTGGACCTGGAGTCAGGAAGACTCATCTTCCTCAATTCAAATCTGACCTCACATTTACTAGCTGTGTGACCCTGAGCAAGTCACTTAACTGTGTTTGCCTCAGTTCCTTATCTGTAAAACAAGCTGAAGAAGGAAATGGCAAACCCCTCCAGTACCTTTGCCAAGAAAGTTCCAAATGAGGTCAAGAAGAATTAGACTTGACTGAAAATGACTGAAGAAAAACAAAAGAGAAACTTAAGACACAGGAGTAGGGCAAGTGGGAAGCCCTGATGGTCTTCCTTCTCAAAGGAAAGATTAGAACTGGTGACTTCCAACTCATCAAGTTGTTCAGGTAGCTCTGTTCCTCCCATCCAGTCACTCTTGATGAATTATATGACATAAAGACAGAAAAAGGTTAATGAGATTCACCTGGTCAATTTTTTGTTTTTGTTTTTCCCTGCTGATCCAACACAAAGACCAAAATAAAACAGTCCTTTCCTTCAAGGAACTTATAATTTATTGTGAAATAACATGGACACAGAAAAGTAAATAAAAATATGTACAGAATATAGATAGGAAGTCACCCCAAACATGCTTCATATTTTCTTGCATCTAGACCTTTTCCTGAACAAGGCCTTTTAGCTTATCTTACTGACGTAACATTCCATGGTTCGTAAGCATTCCGCCATCTTGATCAATGCTGGCGCTACCATGAAAAATATGGAACACACTTTCAGGTAGCTTCTATTTTATTGAGGGAAAATATGTACACATAGAAGTAATATAAAAGATACAAAAAATAAATTTAAGATAATGCTAGTGAAGAACTGATGATTAAAGCAAAATAGCAATTATCAAATTACTTTGCATTTTTATTCCCAGATTCAGTTGTGCCTACTGATGCATAGAATTAGTAACTAATAATGGACACAGAAAAATCTACCTGTTTGGGATGGTAAATGCATTATTTTTGTTTATACGTGCTATAAATCTTAAATATATTATTTCCTTTTAGATTCAACTTTAAACAGAAGTAGGGGGAGAAGGTGCCTAATTTTTAAAGAGCCGAATATTCTTCAGTGCTTAATATATTATATTCATGTATTAATTAGTTTATTGTATTTTCCTTTGTATTCCTATTTTGGCTATTACTTAGAGAACATTTTGGTTTTATGTTTGTTTACTGTGGATAGAAAAGTCTTTGAAGAATAACAGCTTTTCCCTTACCTCAAGCCTCAGCAATCTCAGGCAGATTGAGACTCCAGCCCCTTCAAAGTGGCCATGGACTGTGAAGCCTAATGTGACCAAGTTAATAGGGAGTATCTCATTAGTCTGGTTTATGGAAATGCTGGCTAGCCTCAAGAACTAGCAAGCAGACAGCTGACAGTTTAATTCAGTTTCTTCTCTTCAGAAAAAATGTCGGATTTAACTGTCCTCTGCACCCAGATTTATGGACTAGACTATACTCTTAACCAGATTACTTCCTTTTCCATTAACTGCTTAAAGCAGGGCAGCTGTCCAAGAAGCTGGTAGTAAATTTGATAATGTTGGCTATGTTAACCTGTCAGCTTTTCAGACTAAGAAGACCTCAGATAATAGAATTAAAGTTTCACAACCTTAGGTTTTTCTATCCGAAGATAAGGATGGAATGAGAGTGGTGGAGTGTCTTAGGGAAGAAACACATGAGGAGTGTTGCCATAATGGTCAAAACAGGAAAAAGGAATTGGCCCTGTCATTGCTATTAATTACCAAGATTTTAAAATTGGTTATTAATTATGAAGTTAAACGCTTAATGTCCTGTTCATACATTAGCATCAGATTCTTGTTTATGAGATAGGAAAGTTAACAGGTAAAGATAGCAGATAGTCTTCTATATGTGTGTGTATCCTACATAAATATTTTCATTTGCATCTTTCAAACGTTTCCCTGAGTTAATATTCAGTCCTTCACCTTTTGACAGTTACTTGTAGGGCAGTTAGGATAGATAGACAAGTAACAATAAATCCAAATAAAATCCCTGCATAGAGCAACAGCGGTAAATCTTGATAATATCACCTTCATGTTTACCTGAATACAAAATACTTTGCTCAAGACGAAATGTGAGTTTATGAGGTGAAGATGTTACAGGGAGTGAGAGAGAGAGAGAAAGAGAGAGAGAGGGGGGGGGGGGGGATGAGAGAGAGAGAGAGAGAGAGAGAGAGAGAGGAGAGAGAGAGAGAGAGAGAGAGAGAGAGATTTCTTAGAAGCAATTGATGGGAGGAATGAAGTATTTCTGTAAATGCGGAGTTTTAAATTATGGAATTAATAAAGTTGAAAATCCATGACTATATTTCCAATTAGCCTTGTTCATTCAGACTTAGAGCCAATCTTGAAATGTTGAAGGAGCCTTTGTCTTAAGAGTTACTTTTAATTTCTCATTGTGTATTTCCATGTAGTGAGATCGTGCGACTTAGTCTTGCTGGGTTAATTTTCATTGATAAATTTATTTCTAATATGATTTCCAATATTAAGTAGCAATTTAAAGACATTAATTGTATTTAATGGCTATAGAAACTTATCTGATTATTCATCAAGGAGAAATATTTTAGAAATAGTCTTTGAAATCAATCAATCAGGATTTATTGAATATTTCACATGTTCATGCACTGGGATAAAAAAAGACAAAAAAATTGAAACAGTTTCTTCTCTCAAGGAGTTCTTTCAGAGGAAATAGCAGATACAAACATAAATGAATACAGAATGCATTTTTAAAAAATTACCATAAAGTAGTTGAGGGGAGGGTACTTACATTTCGGGGGTTCAGGAAAGACTCCATGCAAATAATAGTGGGCGAATAGAATCTTGAAGAAAGTGAGGAGGTTCTTTGAGGTAGAGGTGAGGAAGCAGTGTATTTCTAGTATAGCCAATGGTAGCGCAAAGGCATAGAGAAGGGAGATGGAGTGCTTTGTGTAAGAAATAGACAAAAATCCATTTTGGCTGCACCATAGAGCATGAGAGGGGAAATAATATATTCTGAGGCTTGAAAGTTCAATTTGAGACCAGATCATGAAAGATTTTAAAAGCCAAACAGAAGAGATTGCATTTTATCCTATAAGTAATAGGAAGCCATTGAGGAGTGACATAGTCATATCTGTCCATAAGGGAAATAATTTTGACAGCTGTGTGGAAGAAGAATTTGTTTGGGGTGAAACATGAGGAAGGAGACCAATTAATAGGCTCTTGGTGAGAGGTGATCAGACCTGATCTGTGGTGGTGGATATGAATAGAGAGAAGGAGTGGAGGGAGAAATGGTAAGGTTTGGCAGTTGCTTAGATATATGAGTAAAGGAGAATGAAATAAAAAATATCAAGGTTATCAGAGAATAGGAGGAATGGTGGTGCCATTGACAGATATATGGAAGATTGGTAAATGGGAAGAATGAGATAGAAAGATAGTGAGTTCTCATTTGGATAATTTGAGTTGATGGTGTCTATAGCGAATATCATTTGAAACATCCATTTGCCAGTAAAATACTTCAGCTGGATAGACAGATCTATGAGTCATCAACATAGTGATGATAATTAAATCAGTAAAAGTCAGTACAATCACCAAGAAAAAAGAGTATATAGAGAACAAAGGGCCCAGGATAGATCCTTGGAGGTACATCTACAGTAAAATCACATGTTATGGACATAGAGCCAATAAATTCAACAAGGAGCAACCAGACTGATGGGAGGAGAACCAAGAGAGAGTAGTGCCATAAAATTCCTGCAGCAGAGAGGGGAGGCAGATTGGAGATAAGGGCATCTGTTACAATAGCCCTGGTGAAATTTCATGAGAATTCTAACTATGGTAGAAAGGGGACAGATATGAAAGATCTTGTGGAAGGAAGTTGAGTCATCAAGACTGAAAATGATGAAACATCTGAAGGAGGTGAGGGTGAGTGAAGATTGAAGGATGATTCTCAAATTTCAGCCTGAGAGACTGAAAAGATATCAGTCTTCCCAGAAATAAGTAAGACCTGATTCACATGCAGCCTTTGCTATTTATGAGACCTCAGGGCAAATTATTGAGCCTCAGTTTCCTGATCTGTGAAAAAGACATGAAGGGATTAGATTTAATGTTTTTCAATTTTTCCATTTTCCATCTCTACACCCTAAAATAGCTGCAGATACTTCAAAATATTTCAAATTGTATTTGGATGATTGTAACAGTGTGGGAACTCTGAACCCTTAATTAATATCTTGCCAATACCATTTGGAATAATCTTTTAAAAATTAATATAGATTGATGGTGATTAAAAATGAATGTAACAATGATTATAGCCTGTCTAAGCTACTACATTTAAATCTGTCAGTTTTTTATCCTTATAAAACCTATCTGCTTTTTATCACCTTCTATAAGGAAGGGGAAAAAAAGATAAATGTGAGATAATGGAATATATCAAATTTTAACATAGAAACTATTGCCTTTTGATGTGTGTAATTTTTTAATGATTTATGCTTTAACAGGATTTAAAAGTAAAATCTACTTTAATTATAAATAATGTATTAATGTGGCTTCATGTCACCACATGTATTGATATGTACATTATCTATCTACCCAATCTATCTACATATACAAATCTTATCTCTACATATGTATGTTATCTCTCTCTCTATAGACACACCAATATATAAACACATATGTTTATATGAATATATGGAGAGAGTGTTCTCCCTTTGTTCAATTCTAAAATCGATTTTGCAACTTGTATAGTGGGAAAATGTTAAATGTAAAACAATCATCTTAATTTAAATCTTCAAAATGCATCTTTAATATTAGTCTTGTGAGACAGCTAAGCCTATAATAAAGTTTAAATGCTTTATAAAAAGCACAACACTCAGAACGTAGTAGATTTTTATTTGAATTTCATTCTGTTTTGTCCTAGTGTTCCTTTCTCTAGTTCTCTGTTCTTTATACATACATGTTTTTCTTGATATTTTTAAATCAGAGAAAGAGTCACTACTTGAAAATTTTCCAAAGATCAGTGATTTTGACCAGAAAGTTTAATGTTTACCTAAAAGTTGTTTCAAAGCTGATTAATTCATTGAAACAATGATCAATGATAATTCATTTGGATTAGAAGATGTGTGCTGACCAAAAAAAAAAAAGTCTGTAGTGTCACTGTTTTCATCATTGTCTACTTCTCCTCCTCCTCTTTCTTCTTCTTCTTCTTCTTCTTCTTCTTCTTCTTCTTCTTCTTCTTCTTCTTCTTCTTCTTCTTCTTCTTCTTCTCCTTCTTCTTCTTCTCCTTCTTCTTCTTCTTCTTCTTCTTCTTCTTCTTCTTCTTCTTCTTCTTCTTCTTCTTCTTCTCCTTCTCCTTCTCCTTCTTCTTCTCCTTCTCCTTCTCCTCTCCCTCCTCCTGCTTCTCCTCCTCCTTCTTCTCCTTCTTCTTCTCCTCCTCCTCCACTTTCTTCTCCATCTTCTTCTTCTCCACTTCTTCCTCCTCTTCTTTCTTCTCTTCCTTCTCCTTTCTTTTGTCCCCCTTTCACAGAAAATAAACAGCTAAAATGGAAAATATATATATATATTTAATTTTGAGTAGATTGCTTTGAAAATTTTACAAACTGCTGCAGCTCAAAAATTTGTAATGGTTCAGATAATGTTATGAAGTTTAAATAAGGCAGCATGATGTGCCTTAATTTATTGGCTTCCTGAAGTCATCTGATTGTCATCCAGATTTCTACCCTTTTATTGAAATCAGAATAAAATAGCTCTAATTTCTTTGTTTACCTTTAATTATTTATGCCATCTTTGCCATGGTTTCATTGGGTAGAGAAGGGGAGAAACAGAGTCTATGTTTGAATTCATCCCAAATTTTACCCCCAAAAAACCTTTCCTAGAGAATATAAGTCTTAAAAAATGTGTTTCTTACCAATGTTTTAAACTCCTCCCATGATTTAGTTTTTTGATCCAATTTTACTTATATATGATTCATTTATCTTTCAATCTTATCTATATCTGTCTTTGTTTAGATTGGCATAGATAGAGTGACAGATAAATAACAATTTTCTTTGACAGAATGATTTTATGGGGTCTACTTAAATAGACCAAAAATGTATGTGACTTAAATTTGTATTAATATTTTTGGATGTTTTCTTGGCAACTGTGGTAGACTTTCTTAGCTCAGGTCAAAATTATTGACTCTACTTGTAGAATATTATGAAAAAATGTACATATGTAAACATATGTATACATTAGAAATTTTCCTTTGTGTCAGTTTTTTTAGAATGTATATATTTTAAACCTCAGTATATTTATTTTAAAGACTGAAACATTAATTTTATGATACATTAAAAGTAAATATTCATACAAGTATCTATTTGATAATAAGCAACATGAAGTTAATTCTTTGGTAAGCATGTCTAAAAGTGATTGTACATATAGCTTTAATCTTTTAAAATACTCTATTTAAAATTTAGAATTGAGATACTTTACATCAATTAAATTGATATCTAGTTAGAAAATATTCTAAGCTACTAAAAGATGAATATACTCCTATTCTTTGAGATAGAAAGATGAAAGTTAGAAATATTAAGGAAGAGGTTCTGTGTCAAGAACTTGGTGTGCTGTTTCCTAGAACATCTCAACAAAGTAACACATTTCCTTGATATGATTTACCATTTGTGTCAGGTAATTTAAGGATTTGTATTAGTAACTCTCCATCTCCCTATGCAAATGAGTATTTCCTTAAAAGGCTTTAGACTTGGTTGGTTCACAGAACTACATCTCAGGCTGTTGAGATCCATTCCAGTTTTCCTGAGTACCAAGCAGCCACCATTAACTTCAAGAATTTTCTGATGTTTAACTGGTGGGTCATGATTGGCATCTCAAGTAAGAAAGTTCCACTCATCTGAATCAACTTGAGTTTTTTTTTAATGCCTATCCTTATTGGATATCTTTCTCCTACTGTGGCTAAGTAAAGCTTTTTAACTCTTCAGTGATCTACTAGTGTCTCATATTGTTCCAATATCAGACATAAACTACCAGGGTAGTAGACATGTAGACATGATGGCTCATATCCAACCCAGAACCCGACTTGATGTGTAATGAAATGACAGTTGTAGGATAATAAGAAGAAAAGGAAATAAAAGTTGCTGCTGGACTAGAGTTAATTTCTTTCTTCAAATAATTGAAAAGGACTTAAATATGAAAGATAAGCATAATAAAATTGCCAGTATTGTTATAAACACATCTTTTTGCAGTCAGACATTGAGCTGTGATTGTTTTAGTCAAACTACTGGAAATAGAGAGCTAATCTATGAAAATATCTGCAAAAAATATAGTTCTCCACCAATGTGATATTAGGGGTAGGAAATAATTAGATCCATTAATCATTGATTATATTTAGCTTAGGAAAACAGATTTCTCTTAATAGGGAAGGCTGATATGAAGAAAATTTCCCTGTGATGAGACAGACATCATGACAAAAATTCAAGACAATATTCTGTAAATGTAGTTGCTTTCACAGCTACTGTATTAAGTATGGAATTGACATTGTTTTAGATCAGAATACTTTTCATTTATTTTACACCTGAAAATGTAAATTTACATGATTATTTCAAACTTCAGACAAATATATTTTTGAATTTATTATTTTTCCAATCTCTGTTTAACATTTCCATGTTGGTATGTGATACAAGTAATTGTGCCTGTCAAGTTTCCTCTGTGATCTAATAGAAAGTGACTATTACCAAGACAGTTCTAAACATATTCCTAAAAATACACTTCCAGTTTGTTTTTTCCCCTGTGTTAATGAAAATGGATATGGACAACATTTCTAATAATTCTGTTTATGGTAAATATGGTGTTCGAAGAGTGAGAAAGTAAAGGGGATAAAGCTTCTTCAGGTTCACTTTTTAGTATATTTGCCACCAGCAATTATTCATTTCTACATTTAAGATAGTAAGTTCAAGATTTTTCAATGCACACACATACACACAAGTACATGATACATGGGAAGTGACATACAGATGAGACATCTCAAAAGACTCTCTGATCACCTGATGAAAATGTAAAATATGTTTTGCTGAAATAGTAGCTCATTCCAAAGTTACTTCTACTTTTATAACAGCTCCCCTAAATTTCCTTTTTTAACTTTTCCACACTTGAGGACCTAGCCACATGTGGCCTTTGAGCTATGGGTTCCTCTTTGAATTGGTAGGGACCTCTTTGAACCGTTAAAGTGCTAAATACACCTTTACACTCAAAAAAAAATATTGAGGACTCCACAGAGCACTGTTGCTTATTTCTTTTGGTATTTACTACATTAGAAATTAAAACTGATTATTTAAAAATAATTAATTTAAAAATGGGAACAATAAATCCATTATTGGTTAATGTAGTTTGTGAAAAATAACCACATTTTGCAACACAAAGAAATTGGTGAGCAAAGTGACATTTTTTTACTTACTTTTACAAATATCTTAAATATCTAGCTGATAGAAGACAGATGGAATCTTTATATCTGCTCCTCCTTTCAATCTGTTACAATACGTTATTTTGGCTAATGCACATGAAGACAGTTCATCCTCACACATATATGTAGTTGGAAAAGGGAGGAGTATTTTAAGAAGGATTAAGTCTCACCATTATCTTAATATTATGTAAAAATGCTTTTGACTTTACAGACCCCTGAAAAATTTTGACAACCCTTAGGGGTCCATAGACCACATTTTGAGAACTGTTGCTTTATAGAATGTTCCAGCTTTGATATATTTTTTGAGAGGAGAAGGCAAAGAAATTGGGATTGTGACTTCTCTAAGGTTACACAGTTAGTAAGTGTGTCAGGTATCTGAGGTCCGATTTGAACTGAGGTTCTCCTGATTCCAGGGCTGGTGCTCCACTCACTGCACCACCAACCTGCCCCCAACTTTAAAATTTTTAAGAAGACATGTCAACAAAGTCAAGATATCATCTTCGGAGGAAAAAAATATGTGAAAATTTAAACAAGTATAGTTGAAGAAAATATAATAAAGTTTTAATTAAAGATTATGAATGTTGTGAATAAACTTTAGAGTTTTATGGAGTAGGAAGGGTTAATTGAAACATCCATATGTCTCTTAAAAGAAATTATTTTAAATATAGGTATGTCAATGATTTTATGTTCCTTTTTTTCTTAACGTGGAGACTAGTTCTTTCCTATTAGATCAAACAAAAAAAAATTTAAACACTCTTTTACATGATCAACTTCCAGATTCATGAAGATAACTAGTGTGTCCATTCTATAAACTAAGGATTCCCAGTTCTTTCTTGCAATCCTCCTGGGATCAGACTTCATGTCCTTGGTTACTCATTCCTGAAAGCTGTGTACCTTAATGGTGTCAAACTCAAATAGAAATAGAAGTCACTAACCCATCCCTGTGGACCACATATTGAATTAGTTTTTAAATGAAATATTATCTATTTTCATTGTATTGTATTTACTTTGTTAAACATTTTCTTTTAATCTTGTTCAAGTGACCCTGAGATTGTGGCATCTGACACCTCTGGTCTAGGTTAGCGGTGCCTTTCCCAAAAAGAGATACCTACAACTGAATACAGTGCTCCCTTTATGGTCTGACTAATGTGATAGTCACCTGGCAGTTCTTGCTTAAAGCATCTCAGGATCATTTGAGCTCTTGGGGCCTCTCTATCACCCTTCTGATTCATATTGAGCTCATAACTTGTCAAAACTTCCAGATCAGCTTTTAGACCAAACTATTGTTTAATTAGGTCTTCCTTTATCTTATACTAGGAAACTGATGTTTGGAATCAAAGTGTAAGATTTTACATTTTACACTCTAGTCACTATACCATTCTATCTCTCAGAAAATGACCGATATAGTAACTAAGGTATCAGAAAGAAAATTGGCCAGTTTCTAATGGCTAGACTACCTACAGAAAAAGAAAGGAGGTGATGAAGCATGAGGTCAGTGATATTTCTGACATTTTTGAGAAATATTAAACATATATATATTATATGTGTGTATGTATGTATGGGTATATGGAGAGACAGAGACAGACAGACAGACAGACAGACAGAGAGTCAGAGAGAGAGAGACAGAGAGAGAGAGAGAGAGCGCGCATTTGGGACAAAAAATTAATGGGGTGATATGAGTAGGGAGGGAAGCTTTTGTATTTCTGTCTCCTAAAAGATAATTTTAATTCCGCTTATGCTTCAAGAAATGAACAAATAATAAATTCATGGTTGGGTGTTGTCACACAACGATCTTTGGAGCATTAGTTGATAATAGCTGGCAGTTTTGTAGGGATTAATGGGTTTTTAGAAATACTTAATGTAAACATTTAATATGAGCCTCACTGTAATCCTTACAATAATAGAATGAAAAAAGAAAAAAACAGAAATTACGATCTATATTTAATAGATAAGGGAAATGAAGATGAGGATGATTAAATGACTTTTCCAAGATAAACAGATTTTCTATTCCAAATATAACCATTTGTAGTTAATGGGCAAAGCTAATGTAATAGTCATTTTTGTCTTTTTTCTACACCCTAAAATATTTTAATCACTGTATCAGGTGATTAATCTGTTTGTAAACACTGAATATGGAACTGCATTTTTTAAAGCTTTCTATATATTTTACCAAAATGTTGTGCAAAGTTTTCTGCAAAAAAAAAAAAAGAGCCATTTTAGTCTGGATCTAACCATCTTATGAATTAAATGGCTTCTAAAGATATAGACCATGCTCAGAAAGTAGTTTATAAAGAACATGGAAGCTTAATACTTTATATCGCTTTTGATGCTATTGTAAATTATATGCTTTTTCACTGTACAGCATCATGAATGAGCTAGGTTTACCACTGAGGAAGGATTATGGCAGTGGGGGTCAGCCCACCTGGGAGGTAGACAGCTGTTAGAGCTGACTCCAGCTCTTGTCAGCATTAATGACCTGTATTTGACACTTTATCCCAGCCATCCTTGTTTAGTGTACAATGTACTGTATTAGAATAATTACTACCTGTCATCCTCTATTTAACAGGCATCCTTCTTTTAGTCAGCCCAGACATACAAGTGACATGTGATAGTATACTAAACAATGTTGATCGCTGATGCGTCATCCTGTTTGTGGTCTCCTGTGTCTCCTGTCTTTCCATTTTTGTCTCTCTTTTCAGTGTGATGAAAGAATGCTCCATTTTGTCCTAAGCTGTTATATCCTAAGGTTGTCATATATCTGTCACTTAATTTGAAAGTACAGGTTATGAAATTGCTATGTTTTTTAAATTTCATGATTTATGACAGCATATTCTGAGTGCTATATGGAAGAACAGTTAAATGTTGTTCTTGGTCATTTAGCTAATGATCTGCCTTGTGTAGATAAGGTATAAATATTAAGACTAAATATTAATAAATATGAAAACGTATATGGAGTTGAAGGAGGAAGAGTGGTAAGGCAAAGGACAAAAATGGTTAGATTGCATTTCAAAAGAGGAGTTCATAACACTATCCATAAAGGCTTTGCCAAAGTATAGTTTGAGAACTCTGAAGGTAGAAATAGGATAAAAGCAGAAGAAAGTCCAAAGGTAGAAAAAAAAAATTAAGGAGAGATTATTTTCAGTTGCAGTCAGAGATCAGACCTTAGAGTTATATACAGTGATTTAAAATAAAAGAACATAAAAGTTCTCATGTTGGGAGGATTCATGAATAAATACTTTTCCAAATGTTTCTTCACAGTATCTAGTGAGGATTCCTGGTTCCTTCACAATATGCAATAGTTTTTATTTTTTTTTTTCCATTGCTACTTTAGTTTATGAGTAACTAGGTGGCACAGAGCACAGAGGGCCTGGCATCAGAAACACTCCTGTTTGTGAGTTCAAGTGTGACCTCAGACACGTACTACCTGTGTGATCCTGGGCACGTCACTTCACCCTGTTTGCCTCAATTTCCTCATCTGTAAAATGAGCTGAGAAAAAAATGACAAAGCTCTCTAGTATCTTTGCCAAGAAAACCCCAAAGGGGGACGCAAAGTGTCAGGCCTGACTGAAAATAATTAAACAACAAAAATTTTAGTTTATACCATCTCAACTATTTTTTCAAGTTATTTTTTTTAAATGTAATATTGAGGTTAACATACACCAAATAAAATGTGCTTTTCCAAATACATATTTATACAGAAAAACTATATTACCTGTATATGCTAGTCATTTCATGAAGCTGTCCTAAGTCAAGTATCAGGCAATTTAAGTGATTGACTTGGCACAAGCAAGAAGTGGATAGATAGACAGACAGACAGACAGACAGACAGACAGATAGACAGATAGACAGATAGACAGATAGACAGATAGACAGATAGATAGATAGATAGATAGATAGATAGATAGATAGATAGATAGATAGATGGATAGATAGATAGACAGATACATAGATACAAAGATTGCAGATGGACAGAAAGATGTAGGTATAGATAGACAGCTGTATCTATGTATATCTATTTTTGAAGATTTACTTCACTGGTAAGGATACAGTTGTCAAACAAAGATGTTCACCAATGGGACATTAGTGTATCAATTCTCTTAAAGCCCTTAAACTTTTCATTTTCTTATTAATCTTTCCAATCTGATGGGTTAGAATTGTGATTTGGGACATTTTTGCCCATGCCTATTGGTAGTTTGGATTTCTTCCTTTTTAAACTATTTGTATCCTTTGATTATTCATCTTTGTGGTTCATATTCTTTTATAATTTTGGATCAGTTTCCTCTATATCATAGAAATGAGAAATTTATCAGAGAAACTTGCTATAAAATCCCTCTCTTTCCTCTCTGGTAACAATTTACCTTCCCATTTTTAATTACATTAATTTTATTTGTGCAAAATCTTATTAATTTAATATAATTAAATCCTTCCTTTTCCATATGTGGTCATGAATTCTTCCCTCTCCATACATCTGAAAGTTAATTTCTTCCTTGCTCATCTAATTAATTTATTACATGATTTTTGTTATATACATATATATAAAGTTGTGTATCTGTTTGGAGCTGACTTTGTTTGGCCTACACCTAATTTCAGACACATTACTTTAGAATTCCCCCAGAAGTTTGCTTGTGTGTTCCAAGTATTGGGTCCTTAACATAGTAAAAGGGGACCTTGATATTCATTTGTTTCTGTATATCAAGTGCCTAATCTGTTCCATGGTTTGACTACTCATGTTTTTTAACCAGTAACAACTAGTGTTGATGCTTATTGCTATGTATTATAGTTTGTGATCTGGTACTACTAGACCCCCCTTTTCCCTTGAGATTATTGATACTTTGTTCCTCTGTATGGGTTTTGTTATGTTTTTCTAATTCTACAGAGTATTTCTTTGATAGTTTATTTGGTGAGACACTGATAAATGAATTCCTAAGAGAGTAAGATCATTTTTTATTATATTTGCTCATCCTACCTATGAGCAATTTATTTTTCTAATTATTTATGCCTGCCTGTCTTTCTCTCAAGACTGTTTTAGTGTGTGTGTGTGTGTGTGTGTGTGTGTGTGTGTGTGTGTGTGTGTATTCTCTTATACATTGTGTAATTATTTGGGGTGGAATTTCTCTTTCTATCTCTTTCCACTGGGTTTGTTGGTAATATACAGCTAGTTTCCAATTAGTGTGAATAATGAATCTCATGAAGTAGTGGTATAATTCGAATTCATACCATATATTCAAACTATCTATATATTGGGCTGTAACCAATTACCTTATTTTATGTAATTATAACTTTTAATAGTTTCAATTAATTTGACTTTTAATGAATTCAAAGATTCATTATTCACACTAATCAGGACCTAGCTGTACAGGCATGCTGATAATTGGCATGGATTAATTTTCAGCAATTTTACTGAAGTTATATTCTATAGGAAACTATTTTTTAGAAACAATTAAAGCAAGAAGCAGACAAATTTATTTCCAGCTTCAAAAATCTAGCCACATTTATTCACAATGTGTTACTAATTTCCTATTCTCACTCATGTTGAGTTTCTCCTGTTTCTGGGTCACCTTAAATATTTTGGAATCAAAAATATGTTAGCTCTATCAGTAAATTAACCAACAATTATTTATTAAATGTGTCCTACAATCTGTCATAGGCATGGACATAATTACAAAAGTGAAACAGTCTCTGACCTCATGAAACTTGATGTCTTCAGGGAAGACTATGTTCATATGTACCAGTGGATATTCAAATAAGTTCACGGCAATTTAGGTGTGGGAGGTATTGGCAGTTGAGTGCATTAGGGCAAGACCTCATAGATTTAATTGAGCAAGGAAATGCCATGCTCAGATTGTACTTTATAATGTTACCTTTGGCAACTGTGTGAAGGATGTAGCAGAGAGGGGAGAGACTTGAGGTATGGAGTGTATAGAATGCCATAGATATCTCAGTTTAACTGTGACCTATCTCAAGCCTAAATTCCCTTTGCAGGGATGCAGGCTGAAATGATTTTTTCCATCATTTGTCTCAATTTCTATCTCCTTGGTATCTGCTATAGATCAAAATTATGTAATGAATGCCTTTCTCTTCATAAAATTAATGCTCTTTGAGTCTCTCATTTTGTCTTGATACAAACTCATTTTATTCAAAAGACATTTATTTAGTGTATCTTGTGTGCATGGCATTGTGTTGGATGTTACAAGAAGAAGCACAATGCTCAGTAAGCATGTGGTTACATGCTGAAGAGCTATTACTTATTTTTGAATAAAGGTAACACAGGGACCTAAGGAAGTATCATGGTCTCATGTTGATAGCACTGACAGTCATCTGTCTGTAGATATCCTAGACTTGTCATTTCATACATACACATATAAGTATTTGTGTAACATATTATACATATATTTCACATATGTACATATGCACATATGCGTATATATGTGCATGTATGTATATACTGTAAACAATACATACACATACATACATATGTACAGTTATGCCTTCCATATCATGGAAGTTAGAAGCATAGCACCCCCACAATCTGGAAAATCTGCATAAAATTTTGTGGCCCTCCATACCAGAGAAGAAATCTGAATTATTATGGTATTATAAGATAAAACATATTGATATTGTATGATACGATGCATATATTTTATACATTTCTGAGTTTCTAAACTTTTTTCTCCATTGTCTACTGTACTTCATGTATCATCTGCGGCTTCTGCAAAACTCCTCAAAATTTTCCATTTAATTTTTTTTGCCAACCTGTGATATATAGAGAGTGGAGAAAGTGTCAATGTGGAAGGGACAACAGTATGTGTATACAAGCACATATATTATTGATTCAAGTTTGAAGTGAGCCACTCTTCCCTATCCCCAGGTAAAGCTTGTTTCACACCCGAGGGCCTGTTATTATGGTCAAAAAGTCGTGATGCTATACAAGAATGATCCAGAAATGAGAAACTGGTAATTTTTGTAAAAGGATCAGATGAACCAAGAAATTTAACATTTTTCTTTAGATTGTAAAAAATATGGCTCATCATGTGGATTCTTTTTTAGACTTTTGATAAACAAATTTTGTTTAGTCCCAAAACAGATTTTCTAACAAACACCCAAACAAGCATGCAGTGGAAATAACATTGTCCTTGAGAGGAGACTGATGAAGATATAGATTCAAATCCGCCTTCTAAAGTTTATTGTAACAAGTTTCTTTACCTCCCTCAGCCTCAGCTTCATGCTTTGTAAAACAAGTTTAGACTAATAGTCTGATGTCCCAGCCAGCTCTGGAAAAATCAGCAGGTATTTAAGTGCTTATTCAGTGCCTGTGCCAGGGTACAATTCCTGAACAAATCTGCTTTTTAAAAATTGGTTAGTCACTTCATTCCTGTTTTCTCTAATTTTCTGTATGTAAAAAAGAAAAATAAATGACTCGGCCCTCCTAAAAATGGTTATTCAGGGATTGAGATGAAATTATAGTACAGATTTTGAAATAACATCTATTAGCAGCTGAAATTACATATAATAGCAAACTGGAAGAAAAGATAATGTTGAAATTAATAAGCTATATTAGAGATCAGAGATGACAACAATAACAATGGCTATCATTTATGTTGTTTTTTAAGGTGCTCATCACACTTTGCAAATGTTATCTCATATGATCCTCATGATAACCTTGTGTGGTGGGTGCTTTTTTTATCCCCATTTTACAGTTGAGGAAACTAAGGTTGAGACAGCTAATGATTTTCCCAAAATCACACAATTATTAAGTTCCTGGGGTAAGATTTGAACTCACCTCTTCCAGTGTCTAAGTCCAGTGCTCTATGGGATGTAACTTTCTTTTAAAAAAATTCAGAATACCAACTCGTTGGAGAAAATGTTTTGAAAATTTAAGCTTGATTAATATCAATAAGCAGATAAGGATTTACTTTCCTCTGTAAAACAAGAATGACAAAAATGGATTTCTGGTCTTTCATGATGTCATGCAGTTGAAAGCCTTCTGGTCCTCACTAAGTGGTAGAACTAAAAGTCTAAAAAATACTCTTTAAAAGAAAATGGCTTCTAATGAATGAGTGTGTGCCATAACTGTAGGTGTTTTTATGAAAAAAGTGCTGTTATTTTAAGACAGAATTTGATTCAGATCTTCTTTATATATTGAAATCAGCAAATAAGTGTGCTTTAAAGAATATGTACATATTTTCACTCTTTAAAACAACTGGCTTGTGATCAGTATCACCCAGAAGTTATTTCTTACTAAAGTGTGATGGTAGAATCCAACACATTTTAGATGACAGCTCTCTCTCTCTCTCTCTCTCTCTCTCTCTCTCTCTCTCTCTCTCTCTCTCTCTCTCTCTCTCTCTCTCTCTCTCTCTCCCTTTCTCCCTGTCTCTCTCTCTCTTTCACACACACACACACACACACACACACACACACACACACACACACACACACACACACACATTAATCTTCAAAGAAAGAAAGTTCACCATTTCATATAAATATTTCATTAGGTGATTATTTCATTCTGTATTGTTCTCTCTAGGAGTTCTCCCTGTGTTACCAGCACAGAATCCAGGAGGCAGACTCACAGATTCTCCTTAGGAAGTCTTATTTCATTTTACTTTGAGAAATTGCTAGCTTGTTAAAATGCTAAGCAAATGGGAAAGTAGTAACGAATAGACTTTGCTATTTCCATATCAACAACCCTCCTTAGACCTCATCCTAGAAAGGGAAGCTTTGGGAAACCCTTCTATCATTACAGTGGGCTGTGTGAAGATCTTGTTTAATTATTTAAAATCTTAAATGCAGATATGGATTTTATAATATGGTTAATAAATTAAGCTATAGAATAACATTCAGAAGTAAAAAAAAAAAAAAAAAAGAGTCGTAAAGCTGTTCTCCAAAAATAAGCAATTCTAGTGCAAAAACTAGAGGGCAGCCTCCCTTAAAATTAAGAAGATTAGATCATGAAGACAATGTCATCATTATTATTATTAATTATTCATTCTAACCTGTCTACTCTGTATGTGACCGTGATTCCACCTCTATGATTTCTTCATCTGGAAATGGGGAGAATGATACTTATAAAACTTATTTTATAAATAACTGTGAGGAAAGTTCTTTGTGAATTGTGTTTGTATTACAATAACTGCATGGTAGAGAATAGCTCCTGTTTTATATGACTTTTCTAATCCAGTGAATAGTGGATAAAATAATGTAAAAAGGACATTGTTTTTATTAAAAAAAGGAAATAATAAAAACAATCAACTTTAAAAAGTGCTCAATACTTTCTGAAATGATTATATGCATATACATATTCATAAATGTGTGTATGTATATTTGATTTTATATACACACTCTATAATAGTGCATGTATATTATTTGTGTATATATTTACGTATGAATGTGTATGTGTGTATATATATATAACCACACAAATGTACGTATATGTGTATATATATATATTTTTTTGGTATTTATATATATTATTTATAAATTATGTGTCTATAAAATATATGTTTGTCTTTTAAAGAGATGAAAATAAAAATAGAACTAATAAGCAGTTATTAAATATGCTTTTCAATGCTCATTGTTAATTTTAAGTTTTATAAATTTTCATTTCTCTATTTCTTAATTGTTCACCTCATTTTTTCTAAATTTTCACACATTTCATTTTTACGTAAGACATTTCCCAACAATTATAGAAACTCCCCCAACTAAGCTTATTACCCCAAAATAATTAAACAAAACTACATAAAAGTGTTTCAAAAACTCATGATGTTTCTTTCTATTTCTGAAATGGATATTTAAGAATACATCAGGTGTTTTGTTTGAGAAGTCCTTATTTAGCGTTCTAAAATATCTGCTGAGAAAGTAATTACTAGTAGATATTAATTAATGAATGTCCCTATACATAATCTTTGATATCTTATATCATCACTGGAAAGTGACCTTGTTCAGAGAGGGAGAAGGAAAAAAGAGAGACGTACAGTGCCCCTTGAGATCAAGTGGAGTGATGCATATCAGAAGAAGACACTAAAGATTTATTGTCTGTGGCAAAAGAAACACAGATCTCTGCTTGTGCAGTAAGCGTTTTTGACATCACACACAGTAAAGGATGATTAGATACTGTAGGCTAGAAAGTGCTCTGCTAAAGGGAAATAATAGACATTTTTATGCTGTTGTTTATATCAGTAACGTGCTTACTTTGCAGTACCTTCATTTTTATGATAGTTATGTCAAGCTAATCTTGATCTGAGTAGGGCTTTGCATATATATCATTTAAGAAATTAAAAACAGATTCTTTGATGTGATTGATATGGCAGAGTGGTGATTTTTGCACGAACCTTTCCAACCTAAAAATCCTTTAGAAAAAAAGGAATTAAGTGCTAGAGGTAGAGCAACTAAAGCTGAAACCCCAAATGAGAAAGAAATATAATATAAGGTAAAAGCCTCATGTTAGACAACTGGACTACTTCAAACTCCAACTGATCATGAGTTTGAAGCCATTGTAAGCAAACAAACAAAAGGATGCTGAAAAGATAGCTAAAATTTTGGACCACATACTCCCCTAGGAAGGTGAAGAAAGTCAAAAGTAGGGGAGATACATAAAAAGATAAGTATTAAAAATTTAAGTAAATTCTATGCCTTTATATAAGACAGCTAAATAAGAGCAGAGGAGAAATGGGGTAGCCATAGAGCCATGTTAGGGAAAATGATCGCTGGGACAAAGTCCTGAATTAAATTGGAAAATGGTAAAATCAAAACTAAAAAAAATATGAGTAAAATACAGGTTTAACAGTTATGACTATGCTAAACAAATGTAAATTGTTCCCATTTTTTCAGTGATTATCCACCTTGGACTTAAATTCAACTTGACTAGAGGGAGTTTATAAACTCATTTTGGGCCGTTCATGAGATATTATTTTAGTATCATGAAGGAAATGAGAAATATTTAAAATGAGTTTATTTCCTCTGATTGTTCCAGTAACTGCAGACTACAGTTTGAGGATATTACAAAATATACTTCCTTATGTATTGTTTTTGATATTGTACTCTGAAGTTGAGGTACCAAGTTTGTGTTTGGCAAGGGAAGTTAACATATCTTATATCCCTTACTTCATTAGTATTTGAATATTCCAAAATTAGTTACCTTGCATTTCTTAGATACATATTTGTTCCACGTCTGACCCTTCTCATCCCATGAAGGGCTTATTTTTTTATTCATTTACTTTTTTATGTGTTTTAGAAGAATAAATCAATTTAACTAAAATATTTAAGGACAAAGACAAAAGTGAAAGAGTCTTTGCCCTCAAGATGCTTCTATTACACTGGAAATACGCAAGACATATCCAGACATGTAAATGTAAGGCAATCTGAGGAGGAAGAAAATATGAAGAGCTGAGGTGATTCATCAGATTAGCATCTTTATAAAATCTGAGCTTAAATTGAAGGAAAATAGAGATGGCAAAAGGCAGAGGAGAAGAGGAAATAAATGAACATAAGCATGTATCTGTTGTCATACTCAAAAATAAACTGGATCTATGGACTATGTAAATGTTCCCTCCGAAGATGACCCCAAATCCTATCTGTTCATCTTATGCAACTCTTGCCCATGTCCTCCATGAGTTTACAAAATCATACGTCTGTTTTTATACTCAAAGAAATCTGCTGAAATGTGCTGGAAGCCTTCCTCTTGATACTGAAAGAATCAATGGAGCACTTATATTTCCAGTGATTATCCCTTGCTCTGACCATATGACACTTTCTTTTTAAAAAAATTGCATATTTCCTTGATGGCATTCTTTATTTTTCCTTATTTGCTAAAGCCTTTTTACCCAACATGTGCCTCTCAGTTGCCCTCTGGGCAAAACTTGTTCTCAGTCATTTGAAACTTATAGTTTGCTGAGTCTAAAAGCCATGACAAAAGAAACTAGTATAAAGTGGTATTTTTTAAACAGGTCTTTATTTAGGGACATAGTTTGGAATTGTTGAAGGAGTTCTGTAACTTTCCATAGGCATTTCTCTTGGCTTTTATTTTCCACTTTCATCTTGGGCCTAAATTATTAGGCCCATTAATACATTTACTTTAACTGATACAGCTATATATATAGATATAATATGTACACATATACATACATACATATGCACACATACATACACATATGCATTTACATACATATACACAAATATGCATACAAACATAGATGAACAAAATCTGTAGGTTATCTATCCATCCAGCTTTAACCATAGTTGAGACAATAGGCATTTTTCATACACTTGTTTTTTCAGTGTCATTATAACAAAGATGGGAAAAGCAGCTAAATTTTAATGTGTTCACACATTCATACATATTGAATATAGCATAATTTTGAGGACTTTTAAAGTATCATTTTGCAAAGTACTTGAATGGGAGAGGATGAAAATGTTTTTATTAATACAAGTTGATTAAGAGAATCTCAGCAGTTATGGATCTAGAAATTGTATTAAAATATAAAAATGTTGCTGAGAAAACTATCAAGGGCATTTTCAATGAGGGTATTTGGAGGAATCAGACAAGTTTTTGCAAGCATTATTCTGTTACAGGCCGAATCTTTGCAATCAAACAATTGATTGAAAGACATAGAGAATAGGAGATCCTACCATGCTAATAATTAAATGAAGAAAAAAAGCTTGTTTTTTCCAGTAGGAGGAAAGAAAGCTATCTTAAGGTATCTTACAAAAGAATATCTCCTCTATCCATATCTGAAAATTATCCAAGATTTCTTGGAAAGTATAAAAGAGATAGCTTTATTTAATGATACATTTTTCATGGTCAGGCAGAGCAATGGCCAAAGATATTTGCCACTGCCGTTGGGAAGATTCATGATCTTTTAAAGAAGCATTCTGTAATCGAATTTAAACAAGTCTTTTGCATGCTTTGGTAAACTGATCCCCAGAGATTATTTGCCCTATATAATTATTTGGAAGGTAATTCCTCTATTATTGCCTCTTATATTATTTTTGTTTTATAGAAATGCTGTTGATTTTTAGGTTTTACTTCATGGCTTACAACTTTGTTTGAATTATTAATTCTATCAATCAGTATCTTTGCTGCCTCCCTAGGATTTCTCATATATTTGAAAGAGGGTGTGTCCTAGACTTTTGTTTGGGGGGAGGGGACAATATTTTGGACCAACTGTTCTTACTACACCACATTAATAAATATATCTTTCTAAATGCTAATTAAATCTGGCTGATGATCAATGGGGAATACAGTGGTGTGGGCTCATGAATGAGGGTTCTAGAAAATCGCAGCTCCTCAGGATTACCTATAGAAGCTCCAAAGGATGAGGAAGTTCCCTTCTTGGGCCCAACTCTTGTAATGGGAGTCAGGAAATAATTATTTAATGATGCATTTATCATTAATATCAGGCAGAGCAGTGGCTAAAGATATTTGCCACTGTCATTGAGATGACTCATGGCCCATCTTTTAAAGAAACATTCTGTAACTGAATCTAAACAGGCATTTTAGATGCTTTGGTAAGCATCCCACAGAGGGGATGTCATGCATGGCATAGAAAGAGAAAAAGCACAGAGAAATGCAAATTTAGAATTCATTAATTGGTAAAAAAAAAATGTTGAGAAAGCTAGAAAGCAGTCTGGCAAAAATTGACATAGACCAATATCTTACAGAATTTACCCAGATAAGGTCAAAATGGACACATCCTCTAAATATAAAGAGAGATATTACAAGAAAATTAGAATATGGAACAATTACCTCAGATTTATGGATAGATATCTATTGATAGATCCAAAGCTTTTTGTTACTTTTATTATTGATATAATCAATTATCCCAATAGTTTTCCTTAAAGCCATTTCTGCATTCCTGCTAACAATCCCACTTCCTTACCATGTATAATCTCTGTGATATATTGTAGTAACACTTGTATGTTTTCAAAGAACCAAAGCAAGGAATGGAATAGGAACCTATTTTTTTTCTTACTTTTTATAAAATTTAAAATGAGAGGTATCTGCAAGTGACTATTGATGGCATGGATAAAATATATAATTTTAGTTGTCTTAAAAATCAAAGAAAAGGACAGAAGGAAAAATCAGGATAGCATTCTCTAAAAGAAAAGACCTAAAATGAGCTGGAATAATCTCAGTCTGACCTCAGACACATATTGCCTTTGTGACCCTGGGCAAGTCACTCAATCTCAGTCTGCTTCATTTCCCTCAACTGTAAAATGGGGATAATATTAGCACCTAAACCTCAAGGTTGTTGTGAGGATCAAATGAGATAATATTTATAAAGAATTTAGCAGTGCCTGACACATAGGAGTTGCTTTATGAAGTTGTTGCTTGTTTTTCTTCCCTCTCCCTTTCAACCCCCTCCTCCCTTCACCTCCAGTAGTTCACATTCATATAGCATTTTGATATTTTCAGAGAACTTTCCTCACATCATCCCTGGAATGTGGTAAAAAGATTGTGCCCATTTTGCAGGAGATGAAATAGAGACTCAAGGTAAAGTAATTTATCTATGCACAAACAACTAAGAAGTCTCAAAGTTCTCCTGATCCTAGTTCTTTTTTGCTTACATTGAACCATTTGTAGCTTAAGCAGTGTGATATGGTAGGAAGAGCATGTATTCAGGATCAAAAAGACCAGTTGAAGCCTGTCTCTGATGCTCATTGCCTGTAGAACCTTGGGCCAGTGACTTTCCCTCATTCAGTAGACCTCCATCTCATTATCTGTAAAATAAGGGCTTTGATCTAGGTGGCTTCTGATCTCCTTTTGAACTGTAGATCTAAGATCTTATGGGACTTGTAAAGAGGGAAGGTAGTGGCGTTAACAAGGTATAATGGAAGGGTTTATCTGTAGGATGACTTGCTTAGGAGATGACTACAATTTTGAGTGAAGAATGACTTGACCAATTATCTCCTGCTGGTCAGCAGATAGCAACCACTTGTGAAGGTGTAAGGGGAAGAAAACCTTCACTCACTACTTCTACAAAAGAGAGGAGACAAAGGTCCCTGTTCCAGAATCACGTGACCAGCTCCCTTTCTTAGAGAACTAGTATAATTCAATCATTAAAAGTGTGACATTTGTGTTCTAAGTTTTCCTTCTTTTGGAACAGCACTGAATGGTGTAACAAATGCATGGAGGGAGGGGAGTTGGACTTGTGAGTTCCTTAGTGTTGGGGTATTTTCCTTTCTTTCTGAGCTTTTTAGTTTTTTTAATGCACTTGAACTAATTTAGTCTTAGTTTTTCTAATACATAATAAAAATAACTAAATATAAATATGTATGTACATGTCTAGAGTTAAGGATTAGAAATGATAACTCATATAGAATTCAAGGATGGTAAAGCTCTTTAGATACATTATCATATTTACCCCTCACAACAATCCTGTTAGTTAAATTTAATAGGTATTATACTCCATTGGAAATTAGAGACTCAGAATGGTTCAGTGATTTGCCCATTGTCACACACTTATGAATGAAGGAAGACACAAGGAATTTTATGCAATCAAGTAGAGAAATTAAAACTTTTGTCTGTTTCAGGTTTTCCAGTTTCTCAGGCTAGAAATCTTAAAATCATCCTTTGATTTTTACCATTCTTTTATACACTGTGTGCCATCTGTCACCAAAACCTGGGATTTCATCCTTCAGAGTATTTCTTGGATTGATTCCATTTAAAATGTCCACCATATCAGTCTTGACCCCTTTCATTTCACATCTGAATTAATGCAACCTCAAAGCTAATTTATATGTCTCTGGTCCACAGAAATCATTTCTACCGACAGATCCACCTTCCTATACACTTTCATCTCATCAGCCTCCATCTGGGAATATGTAGCAACATCCCATTTCCTTCTGCATCAAATTCAAACTTTTCTCTAACAGTCCAGGGCTCTGATCAGTGCTATATCCTCCCCTGGGTACCTTTCATTCCTGTAAAGTTGTTTCCTTTAGGATTACTCAGATATGAATTCCTGCCTCTATGAATTTGTTTGTACAGTATCCATTGCCTGCAGTGAAATACTCCTTTCTTCTTCCACTTAACTCCCACCCATCTCTTTAGTTCTATCTCAGTTCCATTGTATGGCATTATGTGACATTTTATTGCATTCTACTTTTTGCAATATATGTTTTTATTCACTGAATTATTTTGCTTTTTATTCAGTCAATAGTTATTGATTCAGTGTCTGTTATTTGCTCAATATTGTGCTAGTTGTTTGTAGGAGGGAAAGGGAAATTAACTAATTAAGACACAATTGCTATCCTCAAGTCTCTTTTAGTCTAATTGAGAAAACAGAACTCATACAAAAAAATGGAGAATAATGAAGCATGACTTAGTTATTCCTTTTCTCTGGTCCTGTTGTGCTTAGCATTTCTGTCAATGGCATAGTTACTTAATTTGTTGTTTGTCTTTCACTTTTCAAAGGCTGCCAATGACATCATGAGATGATGCCTTGACTTATGTGTGAGTTGGACTTAAGTAAGGCAGCACTACACAAAATCATCAACTTCAGTCTCTCTTCCTGAGTCATTGAAGTCCAGTGGCAAGATAAAAATCAAGATGACTGGAGATGGCCAAGGATCCAATGGATGACCTTGGTGTCTTTAATAAATGACCAAACTCTGAGCATTCCACAATGCTTGCTTTAGCAACCTTGATGTCCATTGGAACACTTTGTTCTTATCCTCCCATTCTGCTGGGGGAAGTCCCCACTTGCTTGGAGTAGACATCCCCCTAATTCATCAGCAGGTTTGAGATCTGTTGATGGTTACCCTCAAACTGGTTGAACCCATCTGTTGAAACAGTCTCATCCGGTGCGACCACAGCACAGGCTACAGCTTCTTGGAGCCATGGGTGAGAGTCAGGTGAACTGAATGGACACCATAGTTAATGAGCAGCCCTGCAATGGGGCTCAGCAAGTGTTCACATCAGAATTGCTGGTCCTTCTGAGCACCTCATTTACTTAACCAAGTTACTTAATTTAGAAATAGTACAAAGTCAGGAGGAATAGTTAACACACAGGATGAAAAAGTTAGGACTTAGAAGAATCTTAACAGTCTATTGTGCTTCTAGGAACAGGTAAAGGAGGTAGGTTACTCCTCCTTGGAGGTTTTCAATGAGAGGCTAAATGAATGCTTGTTTTGCTGGGATTCCTTTAATGTGTGTTTTAAACTAGATGGCTAGTGAGGACCCTACAAACTCTGAAATTCTATGATTCTCTCTCCTTGAAAAATGTTCCTGGATAAGATGAGCTGAAATTTCTATAGCACGTTAATGTAGTTAAGCCCTTTTCTACAGTTCATCTCATTTTGTTCTTTTACAACAACTCAGTGAGGTGGTATTATCCGTATCAGGAACTGCTCCTAGAGAAGTCCATAGTTCCAGAGGCTTCTGTGTGTTAGATAAGACTTGGGCCAGGTATTTTCTGATCCCATTTCTAGTGCTTCCTATCCTGTGCCATATCAATGATACATGTGACATAGAGCTCAGTAAGATCTTGTTCTTACAATATCTTAATTTTCTTTAAAAGCAAATTGTTAATAAAAATATCCTTTGGAAACTGTAATTTTTTACAAAGTTTTGCTATGGTTTGAAAATTTACTATTTCATAAACTTTTTGGAAAGATTGTGTTTTGTTCTTCCATATATATGAAGTTTAGTGATATTTAGACAACAAAGAAAAAAATTCCAGATTTCAATAATTAAAATTATTATCATAATAACTTTGTTTTTCTCAATAGTTATGCCCTAGAATAATATGGGACTTAGAATTGCTTACAGTCTAATTGAGAAAACAGAAATCATACAAAAAAATAGAGAATTATATCTTCATTGTCAACTTTTATTTATTTTTTAGTTCCCCCAGAAAAAAAAAAATAACTGCAAATGTGTCTTCCATTTTTAAAGTGTCTTCATTGGTAAAGGTGGCTGGCTGGCCAAAACATCAGTGTAGTATATGAAGACTGTCAGTTTTTCTGTCCCAGGAGGATTGTTCCAGTAAAATGTAATCATGAAAGTTTGATGATGCTTTTGATGACAGGTGCTGTGTCATTTGTCAGGGCATGGCATGCCTGGCACACCAACTTCAGGTCAAATTGTCTCCTTACGTTTGCTGCCAACCCTATTCCCATGGCTCATTGAGGTGTTCCTCCAGTACCCTCTTGCCTCCATTTCTATTCTCTTGAGTCAGACTTTTATGGCCAGGTTTATTAATTGACTTGAAATGTTATGAATCTCCATGTTATCAGAGATCTCAATGGAAGCATAAGTACAAAATCACCTACTAAAACTAAATGGAGGACATTTTAAAATTTTCTGTCTTTTTGATTATTTGCATCACTAATACCTTTCATTCCTATAGCTAGACAATTGAAAGTTGGCTCATAAAAATGTGACTCTAAAGTGGGTACACTGATTGCTTTTTTAAACAAATATGTCATAATACATTTGGTCAAATTGGTGTTGAACTTGAAAGAAGTTATCTTGGCAGTCTTTAAACTTATTCCTTTGCTACTGTTATTTCATGTAGTATTTTTGAAACCCTGTATTGGAATTTCTTTCACAGTCAGTTTAGAAGTCACACACAATGTTTCATTTCCTATAGACCAAACAGAGTGAAAACAAGTGGTTCAAGAAAACTGGGTTATAATGCCATCTCTAGCATTAATTATCTGAGTGACCACTTCACTTCCCTTGACTTTGGTGTGTGTAATTAGACAGTCAGAGGTTCCTTCTAGCACAAAATTCTATGAATTAATGCATATTCTTTCTTACAAAGCCAAAAATCTTTATTTTGACTTCAGAATAATCCCAAATATGGCTAATAGAGCAAAATGTTTCAATAGGGTATACATAAATGTTAATTGATAATGAAAAGTCATTTTAAAAAGTTCCTACCCTCCATGTAAGGCATTTCCAAAGTTACAATTAATCCTTTCTTTGGGATTTTACTCAGTCTCAGAATTCCTAGGGAGAGGTTTTCAATAAAAGAGGAAATTGTCTTAATGAGCAATATGTTAGATGACTCAGTCCCTTCTAGGTATAGGTAGCAATCCTATAGTTATTTAAGTTATTTAAGAACACACACTTAAATTCTAGCATAGGCCTATAATATAACATAATCAATAAGGTGCATTGTGAGATTTAAATTTTTCCCCAGAAAACCGAATCCTAAAATTGTTCTTTGCTTACCTACGTGGAGCAGTCATTTGGTTTGAAGAGAAAAGAAATAGATGACTTATTCACTATCTAAAGGAAGATTTAGTGCCAGTAATTTACAGATACTAAATAGAAATGTGCATTGAAAGAGTATTTTTCATCCTGTGTGCATGTCTCGTAAGGGTAAAGCTTGACTCTCTAAATATCTCTTTGCTGAAGATCGCAAAACTCTTAACTCTGCATCTTGAAGAGGAAATACCAATTTGCATTGGTTGAGGAACGTCCTCATCAGGCACTCTCTATCTGGCTCAAAAAAAAGCTAACCTGAAGGTTGCATATAAGCCTCAGAATGGGGAAAGCACTAACTCGAGAATTATCCCCATTAAATGTTATTATTTAACAATATATATATAATCTATCTAAATAACATCTAAATTAATACGTTTGAGGCAAGCAAAATAAATTAAATATGTTCATTTGTTTTAGAATTTCTATTGTTGATCTGGGAACAGTAAGCTCTCACAGTTGCAGCTTTAACCTTGCCAATCACAGAATCCCTGTAAGTGCACTGCAGTTATTTGGAAGCTTTTCGGAGTTGGCATTGGCATCCTTTTGCTAGATTACATTTATGCATTAGTACCATCTGTGCCTGCTGTACCTTCTGTGAGTTAGCCCTGGCCAAATGACTGGCATTTATCTGAAAGTGGAAAGGGGGGGGGAAGGGAGGGAAGAAGACAGAGAAAAAGAGAGAGGTTGAGAGAGATCGAGAGAGGGAGAGAAACAGAGACAGAGAGAGACAGAGAGGGAGAGAGAGGGAACCCTAGTTTTCAAAGCCAAGAAAAGGAGGCATGTCACTGAGTATAAAATATCTGTAGCTGGTGTCCTTCCTTTAATCTTGACGAGCTCTACTGTTAATTTTCTGTCTCTCAGCGATAAAGAAAAAATAGAAGGGGTTTATTTTAAGTTTGTCCTATACAAAAGCAGTTAAAAAATAACAACATAGAATCTATATAAAATTGTGTGCCGTCTCGCGGAGGGAGGGAGGAGGAAAGGGGGAGAGAGGATGTAAAGAGGGGGAGGGAGGGGGGAAATCTAAGTGATATGGAAGTGATTGTAGAACACTGAAAACAAATAAAATGATAATAAAAATAACAATAACAACACTGCCTTCAAAAGAAAACAAGATGAAGTCTGTCTGCAAGATTTTAAAATAAAAAAATGTATACAATTTAAATGTTGATTTTATGCACATGTGCTTTTCAGCACCGATGTGATTGGTTTATGTTCACTGGATTTCGTTGAGTAGAGAACTTCATTTTGACCCCTTTAGTGTCTAGAAAATATCTAACGTGATTGAAAATTTGGATTAAGAAAAACATGAACGTATGGTCAGCTTATGACTATGAATTGTATATTTATTCTTTTTCATCCCTTTGAAGAGATCTGCAAAATACACTGATCCTTCACCTACCTAAAATTCAGTGAGCTGGTAGTATTGTCAGTGTGGATGGAACACAGCTAAAGAATATTAAGAAATTTCAAACACTAAAGTTTGTGAGCTTTACTGATAGAATAGTTCTTCATGTCCTCGCTCTGAGCTTATTTTCTCTTACTTTACAGACAATTCTATAGCTTGTTTCTGATACTCCTGTCAACCCTAGATTTAGAAGTGGCAAAATATAAGGGGGATAGGATAAAACTGAGAGAAATAAGCACACTGATAGCAATGACAGGTGACAGCTGGCAGTCTGACAAGGGAAAAGATAAAAAAAAAAACTTAACAAGGCAGACAAAAGAACTCAAAGAGCACAGACCATTTTAGTATATGTCTATATATGCCTCAATTAGCTCTGAACCTATCATTGTCTTTTAATATGGTGCAATAGTCATTAGATGTACTTAAAGTTTCCTGAATATATGATTAATAACTTAAATTATATTCAATGATTAAGAAGGCAGAAATACTTTAATACAGATTTCCATGAAGAGTGGCTAAAACATTTTTAAATGTTGCTTAAAGTTGTAAGCTTTCTACTAGCTGAAAAATTCATATAGATGTGTATCCATAGATAAGTTTATCTATGGATCTAGATATGGATATATAGCTATCTACTGATATATACATATTGATACATCTAGATGGCTATATATGCAGATATATCTAGTTTAGATGCTATCTATCTATCAATCACCTAAATAGCTTATTCCTTGAAGAATTGCCCAAGGGGCAACTGCACTCTGATAGCATTTGAAAGAGGGAGAAGACATGGAAGGTGAACTTAAAAATATAATTTTGGGTTAATATCTGCTCTGATTGACATGGGGGATATATTTGAGAGGAATGATCTTAAACGGCATTTCTTAATTCATCTCTAATATTCAGAAGACATAATCAAACTAATATTGAACATGTTGGATAAACCTTTGTTTAATGAAAATGAACTAGAATGATATGATATTCACTTCAAAATATTTGTAAAGAGTAGCCTGAAGTTTTTATTCTTTTAATCAAAGTCTTTGATGAAGATAGATTTGAAGTTTATCCTGCCAATGTTGACTTAATTTTTTTTAAAATAGCTTAGTCATTTTTACCCTATGTCTTACTAAGACATAGCACCCTCACTGCTGTTCCTACCTATAAGAATGTTGCTTGGATTTTTAGCTTCATAGAAGAATGTCTACATTTATATGCTTAACTCGTTAACTTCAAGAAAAGACATTTGTCTCTTCATCAAATAAAGCTATTTACATGTAATTCTTTGTAATACATGCATATATGTATATATGTACACACACATGTGCACACATATGTGTACGTATATATATATTTAAGACCTATAGTTTTGAGAACCAAATGCAATCATGTATGGTCAAGCACTTTTAAAAGTACTGTATAAACTTAATAGAATTATTTAATTTATTTTCCCGAATCCATGGTCAAATGAACACCACCAACAATGTTTAACTTGACTCTTCAGCTATTGGAAGGGTTTGAGCAAGATTCTATAGAATCTAATACAATAAAGCATCATTTTGGTGCATTGTTTAGGAATGACATTATGGCATTAATTAAATGTTCAGGGTAATGAAATTACCGTATATGCAAAATCTTTCATATTTCAGGGGTGTAGACGATAATGACTTTACAAATAACAGACATCCAATAAATATGGTTTGCCTTATTGAACCAAATATATACATGTATATATTTGTTTTGGGATGTAGAAGGTGTTTAGACTGATTCTACTTATATCCAGTGACATATCCTGGAGTAATTTACTTTTGAAAAATTAAGATAATTGTGTTTTTAGATTGTTTATCTCAAATTTGTCCCTTTTGCATAAAAGTTGGATTTTCTACTTACCTAGGTTCTCGAAGAATATGATTTTCCCATTCTTCATTAGACTTATTATGCTTACTTCTTCATTTGTATCAGTGTTGTTTTTGAGTTAAGTGTATAAATGCAAGTTATATAGATGTACAATATTAGAATTAGAAGGGACTTGTGAGATCATCTCACCCAATCCTTTCAATCTACAAATGAGGAATCTAAATGCCAAATAAGTGAAATCACTTACTAAGGTAACATAGCTACCTATGGTACAAAGGTACATAGGTACCAAGGTACATAGCTACAGAATTGACACTTGAGCATAAGTTCCTAACCAGTTACAAATCTATGATTTTCACTTTGGACTTCACAATGCAGTTGCTTTAATGGTCACTGCTGGTGCATGAGTGTGTGTGTGTGTGTGTGTGTGTGTGTGTGTGTGTGTGTGCGTGTGTATGGTGTTTTAATGATTTTATGTTATAAATATGTTATTCTTAGAAATATACTGTAAAAATGATTGCCAAACATATGAATACAATAATTTCCTGAAATAGTCCTGCATCAAGTTAAGTAAACTCTAAAGATTCTGAGTAATGTGATAGCAACAAGAAAAAAAATAAAATCTTAAAGGACTGTGATTTTGGCAGAGAAAAACATTCCTGTATTAGTTCTCAAACCCAATAACCCACATGATTTGAGATTGCCTTCTATCACTACATATATATACAATGTTAGCTTTTGAACCAATATTTGTGCATGGAATTCAGACTTTGCTTTTTCTTATTTCCATATGCTATGTGTTAAACATATGTTAAGTCATATATTTAAAAGCAGAAATATCAGGAAAAAAACTAACAAAAATATGTTTTTGCATTTATCAAAAGCTTCACTGCTCTCATAATTTACAGGCAAAAATAACTGTGAAAATGCATTTTTATAAAAGTGACTTTTAATAGTACAAAATTAAATAAGCAATTAGCTTTCCAGTTGCATGGTACACTGATATCAGAAAAATTGAGTCAAAATGGTAGTATTATTTAAAGGTAGGGTTTACCAGTATAAGATTATTTTGTGCTTTCAAACTGATCTGACTTCCAAATATTAGTTCTGGATGTGCTGAACAATTACAGTGCTATGCTTTTAGAATCTTCATTCTGTTTTAATTGAATTAGAAAGGATGCTACTATGCTTTCTTTTAGGGGTGTATTCACTGAAAAGGAATGCATGTATTCTATTGTTATCTCCTATAAATTTTATACCGGTGGTGGGAAGATGCCAGAACGCACTATGACAGCTCAGTATAATACATTTCTATGTTCTGTATAGCTCCAATCTAAAAATAGAGTATTGTATTTAAATTATGATGCTGCAGTCTCTTTGTAAATATTGTATTTAATGTTTTTGCACTAATATTCACTAGATATATTGGTGTTCAGTTTTCTTTCTCTACACTGTCTCTCCCTTGTTTAGATATTGGTGCCATATTTGTCTCAGAACAAGTTTTAATGGATCCTATATTTCCCTATTGTTGCAAATAATGTAATTTTGAAATTAGTTTTTATTTGAATGTTTCAAAAGATGTACTTGTAACTACATTTTTTCTTCTGAAATGACTTCATAACTTTATTTTTCTGTGATTGATTTAAAATTTCTATTTCTTGTTCTATTAATCTATGTATTTTATGTTAGCATTTATCCATTTCATTTACATTAATTGGGACCTGATTATATGAAAATTTCTAATAATTTTATTTATTTCTCCTTTAATTTACTATGAATTGCATTTTTATTTTGGCAGTTAGGTTTTCCTTTTCCTCTTTTTTAAAATCAATGTAGCTTTCTTTTGTTTTATCAGCTTTTTTCTGCCTTCCCCCCAAACCTTCATACTTTAACGATATAGCAGCTCTTTTATTGTTTTCAGTTTTATTTCTTCTTTGATTTTTTCAGATTTTCATTTTTTCATTTGATTGGGTTTTTTTATTTATTAATTGTTTTATTGTTGGTGCATGCCACATTCCTTGATTAGTTCTTTCTCTTCTCTCCTGATGATCATATTTAAGCTTATGAATTTTCTCATAAAAGCTGTTTTGACTTACATGACAAACACTTCTTTGATGAAAATGCCTATTGCTTCTATATTTTGTTCTTTTACCCTCCAGTTCTTTAGGATTAAATTATTTAGTCTATTTAAGTTTAAATCCTTTATTTATTTATTTTAATTTTATTGCATTGTTTTTTGGCAACGGATGTTTTAAATCTTCTTCATTTGTTCATGAAGTGTTTCATGTTCTAGTGCATGATCAGTTTTTGTAAAGTTGTCTTGCAAAGCTGAGAAACGCATGAATTCCTTTTCTCATCTCGTTTTCTAATTACTAGAGCACTATCAAAACTAATGTGTCTAAAATTCTCTTTAGGTCCTTTCTCGTTTTTATTTTATTACATTCATCCCTAGGGGTTAGGAACCTGCAGCTTCAAGATCACATGTGGCCCTCCAGGTCCTCAAGTGCAACTCTTTCACTTAATCCAAACTTGTATCAGTAAACACCCCAACATACACAGGGGAACTTGCTATCACAGGTTCTTTGATCTGCTCTTCTAAAAGAAAAGGCAACTTTTGAGGGGTTAACATTCTCCTTTAATCAAGTACATATGTCTTTCACTTAGCTCAGGAAATCAACAGATAGCACTTCCAAACTTCCAAAATAAGTAATACATATACCACAAATCAACAGACAGGTCCAACTGTCTGACCATAGTTGCCAGAGAGGGTAGCACCAACATTTACCTGATTTTTCAAACCTGGGGGCTCCTTAGTAGCTTGCAGAGTATTGTCTGACCCACAAAGTTTTTTCCAAAAACTAAGCCTCCAAGTCAAACCTCGACTCAGAGTCTTTATACCTTTTTTTGAGCCAGAGGGCATCCCAACCCCTGAGAACCTCATTAACAAAGATGTGGACCTTCTAAACAAATCTTCCCTAGTTACACTCCCTTTAATGAGCAGGCCCATTAATGAGTGGGGGAAGATCTTTACTAGCATTAGCAATATAAATACATATACTGTTTCTAGTTAAAGAAACTCTGTTCTTTATCCTTAATAAAGACTCTTGGGTGATAAAGGCAAGATTCAGTCAGAGGCAGTTGATTATGCTAAAAGAAAAACAACAAAAGATCCTACTTTCTTGCCCTGACAAAACTGCACAGAACAAATCTGCTTAATAAAATGGATTTGCTCTATAAATTAGGACTTACCCAAGGACCTAGAAGGCCTCATGTAGCCTCCACAATACGGGTTCCCCACCCCTGATATCTAAGTCTTTAGGAACATTTTCACCTCCTCACCGATTATGATTTTACTACCTATTTCACCCTGTTATTCTATTAGCTTTTCCTATTCAGATCCTATGCTATTCAATATGTATATGTGTATATATGTGTGTATGCATACATATATACATATATATATATTTGTGTGTTTTGTATATACACATATACAGTATTGATAATATTTCATACTCTGTTAAGCATAACATCTTATTTATTTTTTAAAATGTTAATTTTCACTGTTGATCTATCTGATGTCATGACTGTCACTCCTGCTTTTTGAATAATTTACTTGAGGCTCAATAAATTCTGCTCCAACCTTCATTTTAACATCCCCAAAATCTTTGTTTCATTATGTTTCTGTAAGTAATATATTGTTAGATTCTGTTTCCTAATCAGTTCTACTACCCTTTTTCTCATGTGTAAGCTTATCACTTTCACAGTTATTGATAAGTATATTTTTCCCTCCATCACATCCTCTTACACTCCCTCCCAACACCCATGAAATTGAATATATTTCTAGATGAAACTATTTTTGTGCATTCAACCCTTCTTTGTCCATTTCAGATGTGCAAGCTTTCTGAGATGCCCTCTAAATTGAATAACCCTCTTTTTTGCTTGTTTGCTTTTCTTCTTGTACACCTCAACTATTAGAAATAGCACTTTTCTCCATGATCTTCCTGACTTTATTCATGGTATGTCCTTTTTTTTAACCTCCCCTTTCTTCTCTTAAAACTGACATTATCTCACTGAACATGACTTGTGTTTATCTTTTCTTTAAAAAAAAAAAAAAAGCAAAAAACTATTTCTTTGATCTTAGAAACCAGTGGGATTCCGAAGAAATGCTTGTCTCTTTTTCCTCCCACCTCTGGGCATTAGAATGTAAGCATTTCATTATATTTTAGTCCTACAGTTACTAAAATGTATTTGCCTTTCTACATTTCCCTTAGCTCCAGTGTTTACATTTCAAAGATTCCAACTAATCTTTTCATCAGGAATACTTGAAAGTTCTTAAATCTGTTAAAGGTCCATTGTTCATCTACAGAATTATACTCAGCTTTTTCCCCTTTTTCTTTGTGTCCCCAACACTTAGTACAGGGCCTGGCACTTAGTAAATGTTTGTTGACAAGTTGGAAGCCTTTTAGAATACTGTTTTTCAAGATTTCACTCCTTTATAATGGCTTCTAAGTTGTGCGTTATCCTAACTACAGTTCCCTTGTGCTTGAGTTCTTTCTTTCTGGATCTTTTGGGTGTTGGTTCTTTGACCTAGCAACTCTGGATTTTGGCTGTAACATTGCTAAGAGTTTTATTTTTGTAGTTTCTTTCAGGATATAACCAGTAGATTCTTTATTTTATCCCCTTGCTTTCTGATTCTCTTATATCTGAGCAGGTCTTCACGACTTCTTGAAATATGACAGCCAGATTTTTGTTTAGTTGTAGTATTCAGGTAGTCTGAAAATTCTTAGTTTAACTCTCTACCTCTTTTCTAAGTAAATCATTTTTTTTGCTGTAGATTCTCTGTATTCTCGTGTTTGTGCCGTTGAGTCATTTCAGTTGTGTCTGACTCTTTGTGACCCCATTTGGGGTTTTCTTGGCAAGGATACTGGAATAGTTTGCGATTTCTATCTCCAGCTCATTTTACAGATGAAGAAACTGAAGCAGACAGGATTAGGCAAATTGTCCTGTTCCCAGAGCTGGTAACTATCTGAGGCCAAATTTGAACTCAGGTTTTGCTGACTCCAGACCCAGCACTCAATCCCCTGTTGCTATTTAACTGCCTATATTTACTACTATTAACATATTTTCTCTTATTCCCTGAATTTTGGGACTTTGTTCTAATATTTATTATTTCATGAAATTATTGGTTTCTGATAGACCTATTCCTTTTCCAGACACTCTGCTACTTGGAAAAGTTATAGCACCTTATGTAACAAACTATTTTCTTGACATTTTTGTTTTTTCATTCAGTGTTATCCATATTTTTCTCTTCTTTAATTGAACTTTAAGTCCAGTTGTATATGAATTTCTTATGCCCAAACCCTTGCTTTTGTCTAAGGCTCTATTAGCACTTGTGGAGTTACTCTTTTCTGGGGTTACCCATTTGACTTCACTCAATCCATAGTGTTTCTCTGTTTCATTAGACGTAGTCATACTGTTCATAAGACACTAGTCTTACTGTTCACTAATAGCTTGAAGTCAGTTTCTGTGGGACTTTGTACTTAGGGAATACTATTCCTTCCATCCTAGTAGATGGGTTGGTCAGGTCCTGTTTGATCCTTTCCCCACTGTATTCTCTATATGTCTGTCTTTATATCCTTCATGTGAGAGCTAAGATTAGGTTGCAGTCCCTGAGTATTGGCTCTACCATCTGGGGACTCAAATCAAGTTTTAGATTTAGTCATTCCTTTATCTTTTGCTTATGATTTATTCCCAAGCAGTTATTTCCATTTGAACTGGTGTCAGCCCTCCTGCAAAACGCTCATTGTTGTGGTATTTCTACCTTAAGCTGGGCCACCTGGGTGCCAAGCAGGTCTTGTCTCCTGATTTTGCTCTAGCATGTGTTCCCTGAGTGCTATGGCTTTTGTCTCTTTCGTTTTGCTCAGAACGCCTATAAGCTTCTCCAATTCTTCTAGTTAGTCCTGGTGTAGATGAAGGAGGTTTTAACAGTTTCTCTTTGGTTTTCTTCATAATTGTACTTTCTGGTAAATTTTTAGAACTTTACTGGAATATTCATGAGTGATCTCCGTTCCTCTATCAGCTTGTCATCTTAACTGGAAGTCTGAAAAATGTATGGCTTTTTTAAAAAAAAGTCCTATAAAGTTTCAAGTAACAAAGAAGTTAAATTGGTTAGAAATACAGTGAAATGTTATTAATAAAAATTAAATTATCACAATGTACAATCTGGATTTCTGTAATGGTCAAGAACAGAAAAGGAAATATCTATCATACTGCTAGAAGGAAAACTCAGGCTAGGTAAGAAGGGCTCTTGTATCAGAGAACCCGGGCCCTGGCACAGGCTGCATGTGGTTCCTTGCAGAGTATTGAGATGGCTGTTACGGATGCAAGCATATAAGTTCACATATTTGACCTTTAGAACCTTTTAATTATTAATGTAGTTGGATTAATTGCATGTCTAGGAATTTTTTTAATTTTCCTCCAGTTATTCTAGGAGAGGAAAGTGATATATGACAGGTTCATTGGAGCAGTAAAACTACCTTTGTTTCAGAAGAAAATAGTGTACATCTTTATTCTTTATGTGTCCAGTCATTTCAATTGTGTCTGACTCTTCGTGACCCTATTTGTGGTATACTTGGGCAAAGATACTGGCATGGTTTGCTATTTCCTTCTCCAGCTTATTTTTACAGATGAGGAACTGAGGCAAACAGAGTTAAGAAACTTGCCCAGTATCATGCAGTTAGTAACTGCCCGAGGTCAGATTTGAACCCAGGAAGATGAGTCTTTCTGAGTCTAGGTCTGGTGCTCTATCCACTGGTCCACTTAGATTTCTCTAGTCATTGTAATTTACTTTGAATTCATCATTAACCATAAAGGATTCCTATCACTATGAATAATAATGATAGCTAGCATTTATGAAGCACCTACTATGTGCAAGTCAGTGTGCCAAATTCTTTAAAATATTATTTCATTTGATCTTCACAGCAAACCTGGGAGGTAGGTGCTATTATCATCTACATTTCACCATTAGGAAAGCTGAGACAGACAGATACTAAATGACTTTCCCTAAGTTACATAGCTATTAAGTATCTGAAGCTAGGCTTGAACTCACATCTTCCTGACTTCAGGTCCAGCACTCTATCCATTACATCAGCTAGGAAGGCTTGAGTTAGTGGCAAGTAAAGTTAGGGTTAGATGACAGTGGTTTTTAGAGGACTTTTATATACAGTAGACATGCATATGTTTTATGCACAAAATATCTGAGCCTCGGGTAATCTCATAGTGATACAGAATATGCTATCCTCTTCTTAAAGTTTTATTCACTGTTGTATGAATTTAGAAGAAATTCAATTCAATTTAACAAAAACAAATGTTTCAAGCGCAACACTGTTGGAGGTTTCTGAATACAAAGATAGAAGAGCTAAAATCTCTCTTCCATGTGCCATACAGTCTAGTGAAGGAGAAAATTAAAATGTATTTGTTTTATTATAGAAAGCTAATTCCTACACCTAGACATATAAACAAGCTGGTCAGTTTCCCAAATCCTTTCAGTTTATGACAAAAGAAGCAGAAAGTACTGAAGAAAAACCAAATCTAGTTTATATTTTTTACTAATGGGTAAAGTGAAAAATAATGTAAAATATGAAAGTATTGACCCTAAAAGATTATTATGATAATAATTTTCATACCTCTGACTCCAAAACGTTTATAAACCTGCTTCTCTAAGCTCTGTGAAGAGGAGAATGCATTATTCTCTTGAAAAAACCATTGTGCAAGAAGTAAGGAACTTGGGTTCAGTAACACTACTGATTAAATTAGTGTAGGATTATAGCAAAGGTTTAATCCCAAATTCCCATTGCTCATACCATATTATGGTTTGAGGATAATGTACTGGACCTGGAGTAAGGAAAGCCTGTGTTCACATTTGACCTCAGACACTTACTAGTTGTGTGGTCCTGGTCAAGTCACTTAACTTCTCTCTGCCTCAATTTTCTTAACTATAAATTGAGGATAATAATAGCTCCTACCCCAGAGGCTTTTTGTGAAAGTCAAATAAAAAAATTTTTGTAATGTATTTAGCATAATTTTGTTGTTGTTCAGTCGTTCAGTCATGTCTGACCCTTCATGGTCCCATACCATTGCATGCTAGACCCTTCTATACTACACCTTCTCCTGATCTAAGCTCATGTCCATCACTTCCATGACACTATCCATCTATCTCATCCTCTGGTATCCCATTTTCCTTTTGCCTTGAATCTTTCCAAACATCAGGGTCTTTTTCAATGAGTCATGTCTTCTCATTATGTGGCCAAAGTATTTAAGCTTCAGTATTTGACCTTCCAGTGAATAGTCTTAATTAATTTATTTAAGTATTGACTGATTTGATCTCCTTGCTGTCCAAGAGACTCTCAAAAGTCTACTCCAGCACCATAATTTGAAAACGTCAGTTACGTGATGCTAAGCTTTCCTTACAGTCCAACTCTCACAGCCTGCATTATTACTGGAAAGGCCATAGCTTTGATTGTATGGACCTTTGTCATCAAGGTGACATCTCTGCTCTTTAGTATGCTATGCAGATTCTCCACAGCTTTCCTTCCAAGAAGCAAGCATCTTTTAATTTAATGGCTGCAGTTGCCATCTGCAGTAATCTTTGAGCCCAAGAATAAAAAAAAAAATCTGATACTGCTTCCATTTCTTCTCCCTCTATTTACAAGGAAGTGATAGGACCAGTTGCCAAGATTTTAGGGTTTTTTTATGTTAAGCTTCAAGCCAGCTTCCACACTCTACTCTTTCATCCTCATTAAGTCTTCTTAGTTCTTCACTTTCTGTCTTTGGAGTAATATCTTCTGCATATATGAGATTGTTGATATTTCTCCCAGCAACATTAATTCTGGCTTTTGATTCATTGACTGGCATTTTCCATAATGTACTCTCTGTATAAGTCAAATAAGGTGATAACATATAGCCTTATCATAATCCTTTTCCAATTTTAAACCAATTTCAGGTGTTCCATGTTTGGTTCTATGTGTTGCTTCTTGACCCACATACCGATTTCTCAGGAGAGAAGATGATCTGATACTCCCATCTCTTTGAGGACCTGATACATTTTGTTATGATCCACACAGTCGAAGTTTTTAGTGTAGTCATGAAGCAGAAGTAGATGATTTTCTGGAACTCCCTTGTCTTCTCAATAATCCAGCAAATGTTGGCAATTTAGTCCCTGTTTATACTGTCTCTTGAAAAACCAGTAATACCAGCTTCTAATAATTCTTGGTTCACATGTTACTGAAGCCTAGTTCTCAGAATTTTAAGTATAACCTTGTTAAATGAGTGTAACTGTTTGGTAATTTGAACATTCCTTGGCATTGCCCTTCTTTAGGACTGGGACGTAAACTGATCTTTTCCAATCCAGTGGTCACTGTTGAGTTTTACAAATTTACTGACATATTAAATACAACATTTTAAGAGCATCATTTTTTAGGGTTTTAAATAACTTGGCTGAAATTCCATCATCTCCACTAGCCATGTCGTTAGTAATGCTTCTAAGGCCCATTTGACTTCATTCTCCAAAATGTCTGGTTCTCTATTAGCAACTACACCATTGTAGTTATCAGTTATGTTAAAATCTTTTTTATATGGTTATTCTCCATATTCTTTCCATATTGTTTTAATCTTTTCTACTTCCATTAATTCTGTACCATTTTTGTCTCATGTCATGACCATTTTTGGGTGAAACATTCCATTTTTATCTCTCATTATCTTGAAGAAAGCTCTTGTCTAGACCATTCTATTGTTTTCTTCTATTTCTTTGTATTGCTCATTTTAGAAAACCTTATCTTTCCTTGATATTTTGTAGAATTCTGTATTCAGATGGGTATATCTTCGCCGTACTCCTTTACCTTTAACTCTACTTCTTTTCTCACTTATTTGTAAAAACCTCCTCTGATAACCATATTGCTTTCTTGCTGTTCTTTTTCTTTAGAATGTTTTTGTTTTGTTTTGTTTTTTTCTGCCTCCTATACAATATTGCAAACTTCTGTCCATAGTTCTTCAAGAACTCTATCTACTAAATCTAATCCCTTACATCTATTCATCATTTCCTCTTCATTCCTGAAGGATGTTGTTGAGGTCATGCCTATTTGGTCTGATGGTTTTTATTTCTTTTCTTAAGTCTGAATTTTTTAATAAGAAACTCATGATCTGAGCCAACATTAGCTCCAATCTTGTTTTAACCAACTGTATACAGCTACTCCACCTTTGGTTGCATGGTATATAATCAATCTGATTTCAATTTTGACCCTCTGGTGATGTCCATGTTTAGAACTGACTTTTGGGTTGTTGAAAAAGTGCTTGGTATGAGCAGTGTTATCTTGACAAAACTCTATTAATCTCCGTCCTGCTTCATTTTGTAACCCAAGGCCGTACTTGCCCTTTATTCCAATTATCTGTTGATTTCCTACTTTAGCATTTCAATCTCCTATGTGAATGTGATATGTTGTATGTGTGTGTGTGTGTGTGCGCACGCGTGCGTGTGCATGTGTGTGTGTGTGTGTGTGTTATTTCTGGAAGATATTTTAGGTCTTCATAGAACTGATCAATTTTTTTTGGCATCAGTGGTAGAAGCATAAACTTGTAATAGTATGAAGTTAAATGGTGTTGGAGTCAAACAGATATCAATCATTTTTGAGATTATACCCCACTATTGCTTTTTTACTCTTTTATTGACTATGAGGACTACTTCATTTCTTTTAAGGGATTCATACTCACAGTAGTATATGCAGTGATCACCTGAATTAAATTCACTCATTCCCATCCATTTCCATTCACTGATATCCAAGATGTTACTGTTTAATCTTTCCCTTTCCTATTTGACCACATCCAGCTTACATTGGTTCACAGATCTTACATTCAGGTTCCTGTTCCATACTGATCTTTAAAGCACCAAACTTTCCTTTCCTCACTAGACACATCTGCAGCTGAGCTTCTTGCAGCTTTGGCCTGGCCACTGCATTGGTACTGGAGCTATTTGGAGTTGTCCTCTACTCTTTCTGACAAGAGGGGCTCATCGTCCTGTGTCATATCTTTTATCATTTTAATACTGTCCATAAGTTTTTCTTTGCAAAGATACCAGAGTGGTTTGCCAATTCCTTCTCCAGTGGATCACCTTTTGTCAGAACTCTCTGATATGACCTGTCCATCTTGGATAACTCTGCATGGTATAGCTCATAGTTTCATTGAGCTACACAAGCTCCTCCACCACAGCAAGACAGCGATTGAGGAAGGTCCTGACAAATAATAAAGGATATATAAATGCTAGCTATCATCATTATTCTTAGAAATGCATATTTTGGGGAAAGGGGAGTGGACTGAAATAAATTAAAAGGGGGAGATAGGAAAGAGTAGTCCATTGTGAAAAGCATTACAAGAATCTTAATTTCCTACCAAGGTTTCTATGGTTATCAACTTTACCTGTTCTCAGTCATAGTGAGAAGATTTTATTTGGAGAGGAAACAAAACTGTCTCTCCATACATAAATATGCCCTTTTGTTTCCTAGCCGACTATTCCTTTGCAAACCAAAAATGCTTTTGGTTTTCTGACCAGTGGATCTCTGGATTTTTGAAACAAGACCATAGTGAAAAACTCATTGTGACTGTTTCTTCATGTGCTCATTTGAAATAAGGAGGTGATGAGGACATATATGAGTTTGCATCCAGAAGAACGTTTAAGAAATTTTAACCTTTTCATTTAGATTTTTCATTTTACCGCAAATCAATTCAGATCAAATTTTTGATACTTATTCTGTTTCCTTCTTTATATTATCTTTGTTCCAGCTCTTTAATCAACATATTTAATTAAACTAAGGATTCTCTTTCTTTTATCTTCTTGTTATACCTTAAACCCTAGAGAATTGGAATCCCCATGGAAAAACTGTTGAGTCAGGTTTTGTCTTTGATTGAGTATTGACAGTTGGGCAATACATAAATATCAATATATCCACTTGTCTGAACTTTTCGACAGTTAAATAGTATATACGTAGTCACTATATGACCATAGGTACTATGGTTGTCTAATGAGATCACATTTAGAATTAGAGGCTACAATTGTCAGATATGATGCTGAATAACCATGTGGTACACAATCCCCTTGTATAATAAAATATTTGCAGATTAAAAATTGAATAATATAATCTATCCTAAATTACCCAGATCTTCATGGAAGACAGTGATACAGCAATTTGTGTCTCCAAGTGACAATATCAGCAAAAAGGATTTTGCGTTTTCTTTATTTCATTTTATTTTTGGATTAGAGTAGAACAACCTCAACTTCAACATCTGTGCATACGTGACTACAGTTCCTCCACCCTCTCATCAGTTGGACTCTTGTTGACTATGGGGAATCTTCCCTAGAGCACTCTGTTAATCTGTCGTGCTCTCCTTTTAAAGTCCATTTCAAGTTTCTGCAATTCTTTATTCATCTTCATGTACTGTGCATGTGCATGTTGGAACATGTGGCTGTATCGAACTTTAAACTTTGAACACTGTTTACTCCTGCAGAGGTTTAGTAACCTCTTTAAGAAGTGAAGATATAAATAAATCAGCTATCTGTATTTTAAAAACGCTAAACTAAAATGCAGTTGTATGCCTCAGCTTGTCAACGGATATTTATGAGGTGAGCATAATATTATAACTGTTATAGCAGTGAAATATACCCTGTGCAGAAAGCTAGTAAAGGAGCATGAGAATGTTAATGCCAGCAGAATTTTAATGCTCCTTGAAACCAGGAAATCTGACACTTGCATTGGTTAATGTTGCCTTTACTGTCTATGGTGAAAGTGAAGCAATGATGTCTGTTTCCAAAGGTGGGACAAGGTTGGATCCCAGCTTCTATACCTACAACAGAAAACAGCAACAGCAAATAATTAATAATAACAGCATTTATGTAGCATCTACTGCTTACCATGCATGGTGCTAAGCATTTTACAAATGACATCTCATTTGATTCTTAGAACAACTCTGGGGCACAGATGCTATTATTATCCCATCTTACAGTTGACAACACCAAGGCAGAGGTTAAGGGACATGCCCAGGGTCATCCACGTAGAATTAGATAGCTGGATTTGAACTCAGGTCTTCTTAACTCCAGACCCATCTGTCATCTGTCAGCATGTGCTCATCACATTGTTACCTCTTTGTTTAGTTAACTGAAAAGTTACTTGGAGGAAATGAATCTTTTTTATTCTTTAACTAAATATCTACTTCTGTTTCCTACTTGTGAAACCACAAGGAACCTTATCTCTTACTCCTTTTTAAAGAACTCATTTTTGACTCTTTCATGAATCTGAAAGTCTTTGGAGCATTGGCTATGTTATGCCTGGTAGACTGTGGAGCTGAACCAGCTCGGTGATAATTGTGACCAAGATTCTATTTGTGAATCCCTTTCTCAAATCTATTCTGTTTTATCCCAATAGAATATATTGCCTGAGTAAGCTTTTCTGAAAAGCTGTTGCATGGGCCATCTTGTTGGAGAATTCAAGGCCAGGTGGATGGTAACGTTGTCATTGTTTAGAGAATCCCATTTTTTTTTCTTACAGAACAAACAGACTAATGACTGACTGAATGAAATAAAGCCAGCTGTTTTGACCAGGGTATTTTTTTTTTTTTTTTTTTTTTTTTTTGCCATTAGACTCAGTGAGTTAGGTATTCAGGGAAGACCTTGTAGATTTAAGTGAAGAATAGTGATATTCAGGCATGCCTGAGTGCAGGCTTTCTCTTCACTATTTCATTCACGGTTTTCCATCAGGTTTGCATTTTGGTTTGCATTTTGAAAGCATCTGTGCTGTGCAGACTACAATGTTAGTATTTAGAGAAATAGCAAAGGGAGAACGAGGAAGAAAAGGGATGCAAAAGAAATAGATGCGAAGTTTCTATTTCTTTTGTACAGGAAAGAAGTGAGGTCTGCAGAGAGGGAAATGCACAATTAGTAGAAAATCATGATCTACAAAAGACATCAGAGGTCATTTAGTTTTTCTATAGGTAATAACAGTAGCAATTATTATCATTTAACTAACATTTCTGTGGTACTTTAAGGTCTGAAAAGTAAGTGTGTGTGTGTGTGTGTTCCAGTAAATAAAGTGCCTGACCTGGAGGCGGGAAGACCTGAGTTCAAATCCTGACTCAGATTCATACTACTATGTGACTGAGCAAGTCACTTACCCTTTATCTGTCTCAATTTATTCATCTGTAAAATGATGATAATAATAGTCCCTACCTCCCAAAGTGGTTGTGAGGGTAAAATGACATAATATTTATAAAACTTTTTGCAAACCTTCAAGCTTTATATAAATACCAGCTACTATTGTCTCATTTCATCTTCACAAGAACCTAGGGAGGTAGGTGCTGTTATTATTACCACTTAAAGGATCAGGAAACAGTTAAGAGAGGTAAAATGACTCATCAGGATCAGACAGCTAGGAAGGGTCTTATCTAGGATTCAAAAAGAACTCTTCTTAACTCCAAGTTCAAAGTTCTATCAACAGAACCATATCAGCAGTTGAGGAAATAAAAATTATGTGGCTAGAAGCCAAGATTTGAGCTCATGATTTTGATTCCAAAGTCAATGATCAAGAATTTGTATTTGATATGATAGTGGTTTTATGAGTTTCTCAGCAGGAAAGATATGAATTATTCTTTTTTTAGTACTCAAGGAAGATTATTCAAAGAGCTACATGGAGGATGATATGACCACAGATAAAAGTCAAATATAGGTGCCTGACAATGAGGTATGCATAAGGTAATTAATCTTAATTTAGATTGAGGTGATGCATATGAAAATGGAAAGGAATGGAGAGAAATTTAATAGCATTGACTTGTGCAAATTTTGTGAGCAAAATTTTGAATGCAGCTTTGACAAGATAACACATTTTTCATTTATAGTAAGCATATATAGATATAGAACTAGAGGGGGAATAATGTTACAGTGGTCACCTGAGGTAGCACCAATGTGATATTCACAGTGCCTACAGCAACCACGAACATCCCAATACAATTCTGAATCCAAAATATAACAGGCTCTCCACATGGAAGACAGAAACAAAACATTTATTCAGACATTGGAATGCCAAATCCATCACACCAACAAAAATCTACACACAATAACAGTGCAGAGGACAGTACCAGCTCCAAGTCATCTCCCTGCTAGGCTTCCCACAAGCCAGCTTTCTTAAATAAATCCCAAACAGTTTCCCCTAAACAAAATACCCTTCTGTCACTCAAAGTCAGCTTCAGGCTTGCTTCTGCTCTCTCACTAATTTCTTCTCAGCTCTGCTCTAGCTCTACCTCTTCGTCTTCCACTGATTCAGCAAACTTCTCTTACCACAGACTCCATGTGAATCAGACTTCCATGTGACACAGGGTCTGTTAATGAATGGGAAAGATCTTCCTGTTTAAATTACCATTACACTTGGAGTAGCTAGGTGGTGCAGTGAATAGAGCACCAGTGCAGGAAACAGGAGGACCTGAGTTCAAATCTCACTTCAGACACTTGACACTCACTAGCTGTGTGACCTTGGGCAAGTCACTAAACCCCAATTGCCTCATCCTGGGTCATCCCCACTCATTTTGGTGAATATCTGGCCACTGGATTCAGATGGCTGTGGAGGAGAAGTGAGGCTGGTGACCTGCACAGCCCTCCCTCACTCAAAACAAAGTCAAGTGCAAGTCATGTCATTATTTCTCTGATGGCCTACTCTTCTTCAGCAATGATGAACAAATGCACACACACACACATGCACACACACACACGCACACACACCATTACACTTGGATATAGAGAATACTTGATACCATGATGATCCAGGCAACAAGAAATAGAAAAGAGTTTTGGCTTGAGACTTGTGAATATTGTTTTAAGAGCAACTATAGAAGGAAAAGGAAACCCAAGAGGACAGCAATAGAAGAATTATATAGAAACAAAAGAAGTAAAGAATTTTTTGGAAACAGTGGTCAAAGATATCAGTCCAATTCAGTTCATTTTAAAGGAGAGAGAAAGAACTGGAAAAAGACTATTAGTTTTGGTCAAGCATTCATCAAGGTGACCTTGGAGTAGTTATGATAGAGAGTTGGTGACTAAAGCCCAAGTAACAGAGATTTAAATATGTTTTTTAGAAATTGAAGTGAACAGATGTAGACTGTCCACTCAAGTGTACTTTGAGGGATGTAAAAGACATGGATAATAAAGTTGAATAAGAGGTTTTCCAATAAAAGTGAGAGCAGAACCCACTTGAAAGTGAAAAGGGAGAAGCTAGTAAAAGCAAAGAGGCTATAGATTTTATTTATCCATCTTCTGATTAGTGAAGAACCCAGAAGATTTATGTATAATGGTGGAAAGAAAAAGAGGAAGTCTCTCCTCTTTAGAAACTTCACAATTAAGAGAGAAAATAAAATTATAAAAATACAATGATAGTGAGGTGGACTTGCAACCCATTAGTCTGAATTGACTAAAGACAGAGGTGTTTATCACTATTTTTCAGTCTTATGCAATTGTATTAAAAATAGCCCAGAATACAAGGGACTGAATCTAAGAGATAGTGACTTTATTTATGAGGAATGAGGTCCTGTAGGGTGAACTATATTTCTTAAAGACTGCTCTTTGTTATTCTATGACTCCCTGAAAGTTGTAAGTTATCAAAAAAACCATTCTTTGCTCAAGCCTTTACAAAAAGGATAAGCAAATCCAAACTTATCAGCTACTTCAGTTTTTCTTCACAGAATTATTCCTATTAATTCTTAATTAATCATTTCCTGTGTCATAGAATACAACCTCTTTTTTCAAGATGATTTTGACACATTTTAAAGTTATTATATTTGTACTTACAAAGGCATTTCCTATTAATGTGTGACCTCCCAGCATGACATGCTTACATCCAAGAAGGCACTGTACTCTACGGGCAAAGCAGAATTGCAGTATGTCAGAAGAAATATGAGATATGCAAATTTAGAAACATCTCCACTCTAAATATTCATATGGATAATTTGTGCCCAACCGGTGGTAGAGCTTTTTGAATTTGTATTGATCTGATTAGCCACAGTTAGACACACTTACTTTGACCCCAGCATAGTGAGGTCATTTTGGTCCTCTTTGAGCATGAAGGACAACAACCAACCAACCACAATTTCCAGAATTGTGCAAACAAAGAAAGGAAAACTTCAGAACCATAACCAGTTTGGTTTAAAGTAGAAGGAACTCTGCCCTCAGAGGTCTTCAGACAATCACATTCAGTCCTTTGACTGCCTCTTCTGTGAAATAAGAATAAATACCTGCCTAAAGACTGGAGATGGGCAAGGTGAACTACTGAAATTGTATGAGTTTTGCCACTTTTCTCTCATTCTCTTTTCTTTTTTAAATTAAAAATGAAGCACATGAACTCTAAAGAGAGATGAATACTAGTCCAAGTCTATGATTTGCAGATAAGGAAATGAAGAAGGTAAGAAATTAAGTGACACACAGGAAGGAATCTGAACCCACATCCTCTAAATACAAATTGACTGCTTTTACTACCATATCAACATCCCTTAGAGGCAGCTAGGTATACTCAGGGGATAGAGTGCTGGGTCTAGAATCAGGAAGACTTGAGTTCAAATTTAGCTTCAGAAACTTACTAGCTGTGTGACCCTAGGAAATTTATTTAACCTCTACTTGCCTCAGTTCCCTCAATTAAAAAACAGGAATAATAATAAAAACTGTCTTCCAGGGTTGTAAAGATCAAATGAGCTAATGTTTGTTAAAAAAATACTTCACACAGGGTCTGTTATATAGTGGGTGTTTAATAATTTCTTGTTTCCTTCTTTCCTCCTACTTAAAGCTAGTTTTACTTGTTTTGGGACAAAAATAAAATTAATAAGTACATTAACCTTAATATAATATTCCTAGACTGGAGACATTTAGAGCATATATCTCAATGATATACTGTAACCATAGAGAGACTTATCAATAGAAGATCAGGTACTAAATTACTTTTGGCTGTGGTAACTCCTGAGAATATCTACTCATTTATGGTTTGTACCCACATGGATGAAATCTCTGAGATTTTAAAATGTTGTAGTTACTTCTAAGTGTTGATCATTAAAATAGCATTTTAAACAGTAAAATCTCATTAATTTATGGGATTAATGTAAGAAAGTGAAACTTGAGTAAATGAAATCTTAATTTAAAAATATGAGTAGATTCTCCTTCTGTCATGGGTTAGAAGCCTGTAGGACTACTGAGTATGCTTTCCCAGACCAGATATGTGCATCTGAAAAGAATCCTAAGGTTATAAGCTATCAGGACCTTTGATATATGATACATTGATCTACAAACTCTTAAATAGCCATTCTTCCTTATATATGATCATTGACAAAGCAGTTTCCCTGGTAGTTTACATTTTATCTCTAGCTGCAGATGAGCTCTCTTCAAATCTTGCATTGTGAGTAGCAACCATCAAAAACAACAATTTTTTGTAAGTGCCTGCTACATCTAAGGCAGCACATTAGCTGGATCTAATCGACTTAAAAACAGTTTGATGTTGTAAGGAGATGATATGTTCCTGTAATCTCAAGTACTGTTAGTTTTCTTAGTAAGGAAGTTCTAAATTAATGAAGCCTTGGTAATTAGATATTATGGTACTATACAAATCACCCCTATTTCTTAAAAATATATTTATGTATCTCTGTAGTTAGATCTTTTGCTTTAAACATTTGCAAATTTTTCCTCAAATAATTCAGAATTTCAATGAAAATTTGTAAAACAGAGACTTGCTTTTGAATTCATTTAAGTAATGATAATTTCCCAAAGGAAAATCATAACTCATTTTTCAATTAATGTAGTCCTAAGCCACTGATTGAGTTTAGTTTTATACAGACTATACGTCTATATTGTTAAGTTTTATGACTCATTGAATTACAGGGCATGATGCATCTGAATTCAGATTGACTGTTGATTAAGAAGCTGTGGGTTTTTGTATAAAACAACGTGATAGTATGAGTGGGAAATAATGGTATTCTTGGGTTTTTCATTAGGGAATACTTTTATATCATTAATAATTAAAGAAAAATAAATTAATGACAAGGAGGAGGCAGCTGGTGGCTCATTGCATAGAGTACTAGGCTTGTAGTCAGGCAGATCTGAGTTCAAATCTGACCTCAGATACTTACTAGCTATGTGATCCTGGGCAAATCACTTAACCTCTGTTTGCCATAATCTACTGAAGAAGGAAATGGCCCACCACTTCATTATCGTACCCAAGAAAACCCCATGGGGTCATGAAAAACATGACTGAAAAACAACAACAAAGATGAGAAAATGCTTTCTCATATCTTTTTTGGGTTTTTTTTTTTTCATGAATAGAGTTTGGACCTGTGACATCTTTAGTAGAGGGAATCACCATCCAAGGGAACTCCCTCTATCTAAATACTTTGGCACCTTCTCTATAACTTAGTCTAGAGATGATCTATATCCCTGAGAGGGTAATTAACTTGCCCAAGTCAGTATGTGCCAGAGCTTAGGACTTGAACCAAGTCTTTTTACTTTTGAAGTTCTCCATCCACTATGGCACACTGCTTCTCTGACTGGCTTTTATGATTAATATTCTTCTTAATGTTAATGAATTAACTCAATTCATATTCTTCTTAGGTATATATTGGAATGAGGAAACAAATAAAAACTTATCATACTAGTCACATAGTGTTTCATTTACTTTAATTTTATAGTTTTTATCTTCCTCTTTTTAATATCCATTTGTGGAAATGATTTGAAGGTGTTAGAAGTCATGCTTATTTTTGATTTGTAATATAAAATTTTTACCACATGGTTTCTTTTATCAGGCTTTATTTTGTGTATTTTGTTAGTGGACACTTTACAGATCATAAGGAATTTTTATCTAGAATCATGCCAGTATGAGTAGGAGCTGTTTGTAAGACTCCCAGGATACAAGTCATCAGGTCTTCATTCACAACATGCTTGTTAGATGTTGTTTTGTGTCTTGGGGTGCTTAGACACTTTAATAGATCTGCTACTTCATTGTTGGGTGCACTCCTTCCAAATATGTGGATTGCAAATTCTGCTTCCCTTCTTGCCCAACCCAATTCTTATTCAGGTCCTTCCATTAATCCTCCCTGCAGAATCTACTCTATTCATTGGACACTCTTGTCTTGTGTTTTGTTCTTCTTCTTTTTTTTTTGCTTAATTGTTGTGAATTTTCTCGTAGCAAATGAGTTTTCTTTCTGTTATACTTCACTCATCTACATTTTCACCTTCTTTCTAGGTGCTGTGTGTGTTATCCCTTGTTACCTGGAATGCATTGCTCATAATATGCCATATTATAACTATAACTAATTGTAGTTATATCTTACATACACATAATTATAACATATGTATGTATGTATGTATATAAAACTGTCACATACCAGTCCATTTTCTTTTGGATTCACTATCTTGACTCTTCTGAAATTATGCTGTTTGATGACTTGGAATCATCTGCTATCACCAGATGAATATTGATGTTATAAAGTTGATCATCTGAATAGATTTTCAAGTTAAATGAAGTTTCGTGTCTTCCTATTCAATACCAGTTCATTTTCTTATTTTCAGTGCCTGTGCAAGATGGTAGAGAATAATGGTCTCACTCAAAAGGTTTCCTATCTGACTGTGGTCTGCGTTCTAGACAATTTTTTTTAATGCACTTTGCTATCTACTGTGTTTTCTAGTACCATGTCTTTTGATACACTATACCAAAAGAGATATAAAATTAGAAATTGAATGGCTACTTATGCTGGCCAATTCATATCCACAGTTGTTTTTTTTTCCTCATCTTCAATAACCAAACAGGTTCTCTATTATAGTTGTCAAATTAACCTTGTTAATTCTCAGTTTTATGCAATGAAGATACAGAGTATATGTCTTTGATTGTATTTTAATTCATAAGAGTAGTATTGTCAAAAATTATGATTCTCATACTCCCCGGATTTCTAATTTCCATCTTAACAGATTAAAGTGCAATTTTCCAAAGTAATTCTGGGGCAAAAGACTTGGTTAACTGATTCATATTATCTTAAATCCACAGCAGGAAATGAGCCAGAAAAATAAATGCTTTATAAAGAAATTTGAGAATGAAATAAAACGCTATAAAAATAAATTTAACACACTCAATAGTTAATAAGATTTTAAAAATTTTAAAAGAAAATTTTTTTCAGAAATTTCCAAAAAACACCCTAAAATTTTAAATGTTATAAAACTGTATTTAACTACATTTAATTAGTTTTAATGTGATGGAGGATGAATTTCAATATTGCTTTTCTCCCAAGAAATGTTATTTTACATTTAGATTAGAAAAAAAAAATGCACTTAACAACAACAACAAAAAACAAAAACATTATAGATGCTTAATGTTATAAATGGAAAAAATATCAAATATTTCCCTAAATCTAGACATTGTTACCTGAGTGGTTGAATTCACATAGAACAATTTTACTCCTTCTGGTTTCCAATATTTATCAGTATCACACAGAGAGAAGAGAAACTATATTCCTCCAATTGAAATATCTTTGTTTATTTTTAAGGATCTTTCTTACTCAATGAACTTTTCATAAATTTACACAAGAGCAGTGGTGTCACACTCAAATAGAAGGGGATCTCTTGGAACTCCATATTGGAAAAACTCAAATTCAAATAATTTATGTTCTGTTGTATTTTTATTGACTTTTAGACATCTAAAATAATTTACCTAATTATTATATTTTTAAATAACATTTATAATTAATTAAAAATTTCCCAATGCCATTTTAGGATGGTTCAGCGGGGAATTTTGCTACTATGTGTCACCAACAAGTTGCCTATTTGCCTCCTCTATCATAGGAGGTTGGAAGAAATTGTAGCTATTCATGGCCATGTTATTAAAGAAAAACTTGGGATAATAATAATTTAAGAAATTCAAGTTCAAAGCAACTCTGAATTTCTGCCTATACCCACTAGATTGTCATTGTTGACAAAAAGGAAAAATGACAAATATTGGAGGGACTGTGGGGAAATAGGCACATGGATACACTATTAGTGGGGGGTATGAATTTGGTCCAGACATTCTGGAGGGAAATTTGGAGCTATGTCCCTAAGTTACTAACTTCTTCATATCCTTTGGCTCAGTGCAATCACTACCAGGCCTATCCTGGAGGCAGCTTATAGCAACAGTAGATAGAACTCTGGGCCTGGAGAAAAGTGATTCAAGTTCAAATCCAACCTCTGACACTTACTAGCTGTGTGATCCTGGGCAGGTCACTTAAGCTTGTCTTCAACTGTAAAATAAGAATGATACCCCACAGAGTTGTGGTAAAATGAGGTATTTGTTTTTAAAAAATGTCTAGTACATGGAGTGGTGCAAAGTAGGTGCGACATTCCTTATTCTACAAAGATCAGAGAAATAGAAGGGCCCATATGTGCATTCACTTTTTTCCCCAAAAGTAGATGGTTATGGTAGTCTCTTTTTCATTACTGAAGCCCTGAGGAAACTTTGTGGTTTCCTAGGATTTGATGGAGTTAGCATAATATTATATGAATAGTATAAAATAGCATGAAACAGCATGAAATATCATAACACTGTGGATGGAGTTGGTCATAGGGTCAAGCAGACATGGGTTCAGATCCCTCTTCTGACACATATTGGCTTTCTAAGCCTGAACAAGTCACTTAAACTGTCAATGATCTTAGGCAGGGTTTGAAAACTGTACATTATAGAGAAGGTGGTTACATTGCACTGGTAAAAGGTGTTCTCTCATACTGGAGTTCTCAATACCAGGGACATCACAGGTCCATTCCCTTTCCCTATCCCATGTGTAAACAGGGATGATTGTCGAATATCATCATTAGAAGGAAATCCTCTTTGGTTTAGGCTCTTTATAAGATACTTTTAGTGATTCTGGGCACATTTATGTAGCAGGCATTTAAAGTGAACAGGCTTGTATCACTCACATGTATGTGTTTTCATTTTTTTATTCATTTCATATTTTCATTCATATTCATATGAATGACAGGCTAATGAGGGGATGCTCTGATTTGTACTTCCTTGTGACTTGTATGGGGTATTATATACCTAGATATGCAGATAATATATGTAACATCGACTTGGGAAGAATCATTGACTTGGGAAGCTGAGAGGTGATTCTATAAAGATTACCTGTCCTGTCTCCTTCATTTACAAATAAGGAAATTGTGGCATAGAGAGCTCAGAAATTCTTTAGTGGTGGGACTGCCATTTGACCATTATCTAAAGTAGAAAAGAGAGAACTTTGAAAACTCTTAAATAATTCAAATATAAGTGAATATGCCTGTTCTGAACTAAATGGTAAAAAAAAAAAAAAAAAAAAAAAAAAGCTTCAGTAGCTTAAGGCAGTCTTGATGCTAAATCAGAGCCTGCCTCACCAGATGTGTTCCTGGCCTTCAGCTCGGTTGAGTGACTTGGCTGTCACCTGTATTGTTCAGTGCAATAACTAGAAGAAACAAGAGGAGAGAAAAGTCACTAATCAGAAACACTGCGACAAAAATGTACTGAAAATGTGAGATATATGGAAAGTGCCTTTATCAAAGTGGTATTGTGCACTAAGCAGAAGAAAATCCATCAGTAACAATGGAATATTTGCCCTCCTTCTTCCTATTCCTATTTCACTCTACCCATGCACCCATTAAGAGAGGCTTAAAATTTGTGATTGTGCTGCTTTACCTGTTTTACAAGCAATATATTATATAAAACATGTTTTTATTTCAGTTTGTTGTACAGTGTAGCTTTGGATAACTATCACAGGAATGAAATGCTGTACCTTAGATACTTAGGCAACAGGTTTATTTTTCCTGTCATTTTTACTTAACTATGCTAATGAAACTGACTTAGGTGAACCTTTTTTGGGGGGGGAAATCATATACACTGCCACAGTTTGACACCTGGAAAATAAAAATTATTCTTTAGGAAGGACCTTCTTAATATTCCAGCTTTTGGGAAAAATAGAAACCATGGTAAACAGCTCATTACATATTGCAAAAAACCAACAGCTGGAAGCTGTGTGTGTGTGTGTGTGTGTGCATGTGTGTGCGCGCATGTCTGTGGATATGTGGTGTGTGAGTTTATCTTTACTATGCAACAAAGCAATAAAACTTTCTGATTTTTTTCTTTCTCAGGGCCGATGCATAAACTTTTCCCGTGTTCAATCTCAGTAAAAAAGATGACAGGAAAAACTGAAGGTACGAAGATGGAGCTCTGTCTCTCTACCAGTTTCCAAACAAATGAAGACAACGAAACATTTTTTTTCATTACTTGGAAAAGCAGCTTAATGCCTCTCAGCCTAGATTGTTCTATTGTGATTTCTCCTCTTTTTGGATTTCACAAACCAGCCTTGCTTGCACCAAGCTGTTTTAGTCACTTGTTCTACCATCTAGGTAGGAGTTCATTACAACATAGTGGTAACCCATGATGCATGGCAGTGGAAATGAAGAGGAACATTAATTTTCATGTAGCATGCTGACAGAAAATCCAGTATTTATATGTAAAGAGAGAGAAAGCTGGAACAGAGGAAACAGAATACCATGAAGATGATATCTAGATTGAGACTACAAAAGAATTGGCCATGGTGTATCATTAATAGAGAAGTAAGTCCTCTCTGATGGAAACATGGCACTTGTAATTAATATAGAGAGATTGTTAGCCATAGGCAGAACGTATGGAAGAGTCCCACCAGGCTAGGCAAATTGAAAAGTTCATTCATTGCCTTATAGCGATGTCATATCATAAAATCCTTGTGAGTCCCCTATCACAGTGTGCCTTACGGGAAGTTTCTGACTGGAAAATCTTGTCATTTTAACACTGAGAAGTGCACATGCATGACAAAATGTAGACAGGATGCCTTAAGGTATTGGTAGCAAGAAAGACTTTGCCCTTTAGTTTTCGAAGACACCTTTCTTTCATTACACACCCGGGACAAGAAGGAAATTAATAGAGCGTTATCCTCTAGGAAGACAGCCCCATAACCAAAGATAGATACTGAGCAGATTTTGAGAGACTGATGCTTCAAGTCCTTGACACTGTGGCCAGGAGATTTTTTTTTCCTTTTTCTATTTTTAGATTTTAATAATGCTTGTAACAATTGTCCTCTATACCATACCTGACTGTTTCAGGCTTATACATTAGGGTAGGTTTTTCCTTCAAATTTACAAGAAGGGGTTGCCTTAAATCTAGTATCTCAGGGTCCCCCCTTCAAATCTCCAAGGGCTCTTCAGCGTCACAAGCCAGCAATTCTCTTTGCATGAGAATTTCAAAGTTTAATTAATATAATTAAAGGCAACAGCAAGCAGCAGCCTGTGAAGATTTTGCTCATCTTTTTTATGCCTTTTGACATTGAATGACCTATTACTATATGCGCATTACTCGGATTTTGAGGGGCACTCTACATTGGTTCTGATTCAGCAGTCGAAAAAGACCTCCTCTCTTCAACTTACAAACAGAATTTTCAAGAGCGTTAGCTATCACAATTCATTGACAATGTATGTATTATAATTTTTTTAGAAAAACCATCGTCATGTCACGTTGACGATGCCAAATTATGTTAGTGTGAGCAGAAACACTGTGGGGGAGGAAGAAGGGAGCAGCTGAAGAAAAAGACTCAAATGATCCAGTCGCTTTTGATACTGTACTTCAGATGCAAAATGGATATTCGAGTCGAAACCTGACAAAGCGCGCCTGCTTTGATGTGAACTGGTATAGACAATGACCAGTGGCTGGGTCAGTGGGATGTCTCTCTGTGAGCAGAGAAGCTTATCAAATGACACTAAAAATAAGTTCAACAACCATCACATGGCGGGGGGAGGGCGCAGGCGAACACTTCCCGTTGAATGGGCACGCTGCGTGCGCGAGATGAGAAGAGCGATGTAGAGCATCCTGTTCTCACCACCCTTTTGTGCTCATCATGGACATTTCAAGAGATATGAATGATTCCCTTGGTCAGTCACTAAACTGGTGGCACTGCTCAAAGACACCATATCTATATCTCTATATGCCTGTATATGGAGATATAGATATCCTTTGCCTTTGCTTAAATTTCTTGCTTGAGTTTATTTCTGTCACTGGCTGAAGCCAAGACATGTGTGCAAGTATTTCATAAATAAAAGTCTTACCTAAGCCGATCTGACAACTTTCTTTTGGTTCACTGAAGGAATGTGCCTTGTTTCAATCAATTTAAAATTGTATTTTGTACCTGAATGTAGTAGTGCTCTCTATGGGTGCAGGATTGATCAGAAAGAGGACCATGTCCATACCTGCATAGTGATCAGCCTGTGATTTGGAGTTGTAACTGTGGTTTTAGGGTCTATCACTGTTGTCACCTCTGCCTCTTCAACTTACCTTTGGTTGGAATGAGCCTCTTCTTTCTAGATTTACTAACCAGTATGCTGTCTTTTGAACTTCAGGAAGGACTGTTAGTGATGTTAATGCAAGAGGCCAATGACTCTTTGATGTTGGCTTTCAGTTTGTCTAATAACATGTTTATAAAATGGTTGGTGAACAATGTAAATAGCCCCCACCCCAAGGACAAGTGGCTTTTCCTAAATTGTCATGCAAAAGGATTTTGAGCTTGATAGCACTTTCTGGAGTACTTTTTGAAGGAAAGAGGCAATAGTCTAGCCCTAGATTAAGAAAAAAAAAAAGAATTCATCAGGGCTTGAATAAAACTCTGCTTAGAGATATACAAGATGTTAGAATTTCTCAGGTTAAGTTTAAAACAAAAATCATACTTTTTTTTTTTTTGGAGCAGTATTCTTTCCACAAAGAGAGCATACCAAAGTAGAACAGAATAAAAACTTCTCCAATATCAGAGGCTCAGGATAACAAGGTTAATTCATATAAGTGTTAGAAACAAACATAGCATTACATTGTATATAATGCATTTTAAGAACACTTTAATGGAATGTATTTAAGAGACTCTGTCCCAATTAGATGACTAGAAATTTTCAGAACTTTTAGTCACCTCTAGCATGTACAAGTCACCAAAAGCTGACAATCATCAGGGAGAAAAATATTACTTTTAGCATACACAACATGCATGCAGTTTTCCCCTTTCAGGGGACATATTTGTAAAGATGTTCACAATTAAAATATAACTATGTCTTAAACTTTCAATAAAATTCTGTATTTATTTGATGCATGAAGAAGAAAATCTGCTTTATTTACTGGACATGATGTCAATCTGATGCTATTTTCTCAGCATATACCAATAAACCCATATCCATTATCCCAATTGTGTTGCATAAGGTGGTAAAAACAATTAAGTGGGAAATGACTCTTAACTTATGTGTCTACTCTGCCTAGATAGAAAGTTTTGAAGGCATCTATATATATTTCATAACAGTGTCTGTTCTTTATGGATTTAATCCATAAATATTTATCTATCTGAAAACTTTGATACTTGGAATGTTTTCCTTGAAGCATTTGGTGCTCAGAGGGAGGAAAAAAAAACATTTGGTGCTAAGCATTGCACACTGATTCCTTTCCCCAAGTTTATTCTATTTTAAAAAAGTTATATTTTCTTTCCAATGAGATGCAGAATAAAATTTGAGGACTTCCATTAAGCAGGGAACAGCATCTGTCATCCATGGAGAGTTCCTGTTTTGGCAAAATAGACAATATGAGTTTTACAGTCTCTCCAATTGAAAATGGTAGAAAATTACATGATTTGCTTTGATTACCCACTGTACCCTTTACTCATACTTAATTTTAAACCATAAATTATTTAATAAAGTTTGTTTTTTCTGTAAGAAATATCTAGTTGCTAAGGTGTATTTATATGAATTAAAATGTTTTGTTATCCTTGTTATCAGCTAATTTTCTCACTTCTCACTGGAAACAATACTGTTTTACATAATACATAAATAAAAAGAGATTTTAGGTTATCACTGGATGGGCAAGCAAGAATGTATGTTCAATATTATAATTTTAAGTATGAGAATAGATAATGTAAGTATTTAAGTATGAGAATATAAGTAATGTAAGTAATTTAAGTATGAGAATAGAAAATAGATATGGTGAATTCACGAGTATCATACATCAAAATTTCCTCATGAATGTGTACATTGCAAAGGCTGATTTTGTTTTAACAGTGTTAAATTTTACACAGTAGCAAATCGCCATAATTCTTACTGCTTTATTGCTGTGAAGAAATGGTGGAAGGAGAGATGTACACAGGGATCTTCTTTTTTGTTCCTCCATTTCTTTATAAAAGCTGTATACAATAGCCATAGTGTTTTTACCTTACTGAAATATTCATGGGCATGTGAAATTTTACAAATTTTGGAGTCCTTTCCAATGACTCAAATCCCAACTCATCTACTTCTACCTGTTCCATGAAACTCTTGTGCATTCTCTCTCATGAGTTCTCAGGTTGACCACCCCCAAATTTGCCTTTCCTCAATTTCTCCTGACAATGTAAGTATATATACCAGTGGAATACTCTACTCTGTCTCTTTATTTGTCATTTTTCACTCTTACCTCATGACCAATCTATAGCTTCCTATTATATATTTCCTTTCTTGCTTTCTTTGCTCCTATTTTTTTTAATCAGGCAGTCAGTAAACATTTATTAAATGTATTTCCTACATGTCAGGTACTGTGTTAAGTACTAGAGAAACAAAAAAAGGCAAAAGACGGTATCTACTTTCAAGAAACTCACAATTTAATGGGGAAGACAATGTGCAAACAAATTCACAAACAAGCTGCATGCAGGATAAACTGGAAATAATCAACAATGAAAAGATACTAGAATTAAAGGAGGTTGGAAAAGGCTTCCTATAGAAAGTAGAATTTTGACTGGAATTTGAAGGAAACCAGGGAAGCCAGAAGGTGGAGATGACAAGGGAGAGCATTCCAAACATGAAAAATTGCTAGTGAAAATGTCCTCATTTGAAAGATGGAATATTTTATTTGATGAACAGAAAGAAGACCAGTAACACTACACATTAGTGGAGAAGCTGTTGGGTAGAAGGTGGAACCTCCTCATTGGTTACATGTTGCAGCTTACTTGCTCCTACAGTTCTCTTCTCCATGTCCCCTGTGTTAATGTTCATTTTTTTAATTATTCAGGATTATATTTTATGACTTGTTGCCATATAATGTGTATGTACAGCATTAGAATGCTGATATTAAAGGGGTATGTTTTAGCAGAAGAAGGGGAAGAATCTGGTGAGTTGAAAGGTTTTGGCAAAACATATATATATATATATATGTGCATATATATACATACACATACCTTTAAATCTGCACAACCTGATATGTTTATTCTTTTCCAGTGCCATTAAAATATATGGTAAATATGGAAATAAGAAGTTGATGACAATTCAGTTTGTCTTACCTTTGAAAACCAGTTTTATTTTGAGATTGGGTGAGTGTGGTCTTTCAATGAGATACAATCATATTGCATGTTACGTATGGAGATATACAAAATAATTTCAAGGGTGAAACTAAGTGAGGAGAAAGATCAGGAAAAGCTTTGTGCTTTGAAGGAAATGATAGAGGTGCATTCCAGACATGTACATAGGGATCCACTTGAGCAAAAATGTGGAGGTGGCAGATTTGAGTCTTTAGAAAACAGCTAGTAGTCCAATTTCATTAGAACTGTGGATATGAAGGGAAGTAATATGAGACAGAACTGGAAAGGTAGATTGCAGCCAAATTGTGGAGAGTTTTGAATGTCAAAGAAAAGGTTTTTCATAAAATCTGAGATAAAAAAATAGAGCCAAAGATTTTTGAATAAGGGAGAAAATAGTCATCACTGTGTGTTTTAGAAATGTCAATTTGACAGAAGAGTCAATGTCAGTTCAATTCAATTCAACTCAAGTCAAGTCAATGAGTGAAACATGGTTTAGAGAGGATCTAGATCAGGGCTTCTTACATTTTCTCCACTCAGGACCCCTTCAGCATTCTTTAAATAGTGACTCATCACCACTGCATGGTCATGACCTACAGTTTAAGAAATAGACTAGCTTGGAAACTATTGCAATAGTCCTCTTAGGAGGGGATGAAGACCTGACCTAGGATATAGGATCATAGTTTCAGAGTCATAAGAGACTTTGGAGGATGTCATGGACCACAACCTCCTCATTTTTACAGATAACTCAAGGAAAAATAATTAAATGATTTGGGCAGGGTCACAGAGCTAGTAAGTAGCTAAGGTAGGATTTGAATTTAGGTGTTTCTGAGACCAAATACGGTATCCCATACATTTCACTCCATTCTGCTAGACTGAGTAGAGAGGAGACAGATGCAAAAATTTGAAGGAAAAATCAGTAAGACTTGGAAAGTCATTGAACAGGGGAGGAGCAATGGGAGAGTATACCAGCATCATTTTAACACTCTAAAACATACTAATCCAAAATTACTAAAAATATTTTTGCTTTTACTACATTTTATATATTTAGGATTGTTCAAAACAACTAACCTTTTATAAAAGAAACATCAGGAAGAAAATAAAATATGGTTTTAACTTTGACAAAAATTGTTTTGGAAAAATTACAGTTCTCTAAACATAGCAAAGTTATTTGTATTCCTGAATTATTTTTAAAAAATCTCTACTATTATGGTTCTGTGGTGTCATCAGTATGAGAACTCTTTCCCTTGAATGAAACTACAAGAAATCAATCTACTCTTGTCCATGTAGGCAACCTCCTCTAAGGGGGTGGTGGTCATTGAATGGATACCAATTGAACACAAAGGCTATCAGTCCGTTATTCCTCGTTGTTAAGATGGTACTGTCCATAAAAAATACTTTCCATTTCAGTTAAATTTAGTGAGAACTCTGGCTATCAATAAATATGAACATATTGGATTTAGACAATTGTGACAAAAAGGTTCATCAGGGACTCTAAATTTAAAACAAAATATTCCACACACTACTTAAGCAAATGGAAAAAAAATTTAAAAAGCAGCTTTCCTGGTAGTGTCCTTCTGAACTTAAAAGACCAATGGAAATCCCCAAAACCTGGAGTTACACCCAGAAAATTAGGTCAGTCATAGGTGTAAGTACTTGGGTAACCCTGAGGACCCCAGAAGTTCCACAGTCATAGATGTTGAATGCCATAGACTGGTACTCTGATGCCATGTGCCAAGATACTGAGGATGCCAAACCTTTCAAGATGCTATATGCTATGTCACCAGAATCTTAGAACTGATAGAAAAAATATTTTCAAGTGTGAAGCAAGATTGCCAATGATCGCTTTAAACAGATGACACCTGTAAACAGAAATTCTGGTTGATTTGGAATGCCGGTTTGAAACAGGTTGACATGCTAGTTGGAAAAATGTTAGTTTGTGATTTTGTTTTTGTCATTTTAAAAACCTTGTTCCTTAGTTCCAAAAATCTCCATTAATTAAACATAGCAATGACAGATCTTCATCTTTAAATACTTTGTTTGTGTGAGGTTGTCACACGGGGAAAAAGATTATAATTTAAACAATATGTTCAGACTTAAAAAATCTTCAACAAATTCTTAATGTTTAAAAAAATGGGGAAATTTTCCAGGACTTCTGGAATTAACATTTTGTACCTCTTCACCAAAAGAACTTTTGAGTAAAGGAGTAAAATGGGGTCTAAATTACCACCCCCACTTTGTTTTATTTGTCATGAATAAAAGGCATCATTTTGCTCCAAAAAAGGCAGCCATTGCACTCACAAAATAGCAACCTGATAAAATATGTTTAATATGTTGAAATGATCATTCCTAGCTTTGAAAACCATCTTAAAAATCAAACAAACTAAGAACAGTCAAATAAAAGATAGTAATTTACATCTCATTACATTGTGTCTTGGAATCATTAGAAAAAGCTAAACAGAAACTGTCTCTGACAGAGTTACCTCTTTTTGTGACCGTCTTCTTGGTCTCCAACCCATGAATTCTGCAAAGGTAGTTTTCTTAGTAGACAGTATTCCCCTTTAACCCTCTCCCACTGGTCCTGCCCTTTCCCCCACTCCTGGATTTTCTTACTCAGTACCAGGCAGACAGTGCATTTTTGCCAACCTGAATGCACTCTGTGACAGCCAGGTTGTGGTTGGAGAATTCATACATGTCACATGTATATTAATGAAATATGGTACGTTCCATTTGTAATGAACAAGTGTCATGAATAGAGGGAGTTAAGGTAATGTTAGACTGCACAGTTCCTTTTGTGAATGGTTTTTTCTTATTCTAGTTCCAATAAGCATTCTAGTATCCAATAATGATAAGGTGTATCATTAAGCACCCCAACATACACAGGGGGACCTGCTGTCACAAGTTCTTAGATCTGCATTAATAAAAGGAAAGGCAACTTTTGAATGGTTAACAATCACTTTAATCAAGTACATGTATCTTTCCTTTTGTCAAGTACATATATCATGCACTTAGTTCAGGGGAACCTCCAAATAATCAACAGACATCACTTTCTCTGTCTGATCATAGTTACCAGAGAAGGAAACACAACATCTGGGTTCTCAAAACCAGGGGGCTCCTTAGTGGCTTCCCAGAGTCCTCCTCTGGCACTCAAACTGTCTTACCAAAACTAAGCCCCAAAGAAAAACCTCACCCTCAGAGTCTTTATACAGTTTTAAGAGCCAGGGGGCATCACATCCCTTGAGAACCAATGCCTCATTAACAAAAAACATGGACCTTTTTACAAATCTTCCCAGGCCAACTATGGGTGGGAAAGATCCTCCCCAGTCACATTCAGATTGAGGCAATATACTTTTTGACTATACTAAAATAAAAACAGCGAAAGATCACATTTTACTTGCCATTACGTAAGGTTAGGCATGAATTGCATCTGGGGTGAATGCATGGTTGAATGTAACATTTTTAAAATTTTATTTTATTTGCCTCTTTTATTTATTATCTCAGCATGGCTTAAACCCAAGTAAGTCCTGGCACTGCAGAATGGACAGTTCATTTTTCTCCCTGCTCTTTAGCCAGGGAGCTATCCCCTAAACCAAGCACTAAGTGAACATTTTGTCCCCACTCCAGATGAACTCTATCTCCACCTCTCTCCACTTCCAATTTTCTTCAAATAACCACAGTAAAGCCTATTATGCTAATAAAAATGAATGGTTTTTTGTTTGTTTTTTAATCAAGGCGTGTGAATTAGAACATATAAAGAAAACAGCGAACAAAATTCATTTGGTGTGAGAGTAGGTAGGTGCTGATCAGTGCAAAAGTATCATAGTCAGGGATTGCTTGACCTTAAGGAAAAAGATGAACTTCCTTCTTGAGATACTGGTCATTCACTGGCTTTCATCTAAATCTATCACTGTCACTACTAACTTTTCCAGTCCTATGTCATGTCATTTCCAAATCATCAAGAGATATATATTGAAGCTTACTTGTACTCATCATATGTCCCATTTCCCTTTGAGCTATTTATAAATTTGATTCCTCTGAGAGGGTGATATTCCATAGATCACCACCAGGATGGTGTATTATTAGTATGAAAAATGTTCTTTTGGGATAGGGATGCTGCATAGTTTTATTGAAAGTGCTCTAGAATTTCCCAACCCAGTGTACCTTCTTTCTATCACAAAGGGCCCACCTATAATGGGCTGCTTGTATGTGACATAGTCAACTTGTAATGTGGGACTTCAGGTGTAATTAGAGTCATGATGGAATTTGGGGGTTATGGGCAGCTAAGTGATGCAGTGGGTATAGTACAGGGTCTGGAGTTAAGAACTGAGTTCAAATTTGACCTCAAACACTTCATATCTGTAACTCTGATCAAAGCACTTAACCTCTGCTTGCCTCAGTTTCCTCATCTGTGTGAAGGTCAAATGAGATAATAATTTAAAGTAGTTGGCACATACTGAATGTTTACAGTAAAACTGGTTGTTGTTAATGATGATAATGTAATACCAAACAAGGCTAGGATCCCCAATGTCTTTTACTTAAATGGCAGAAGATTTAACTGTTTCAGCCTATTTGAGAGTCTTACCACTCTCTGTAGCTTTGGTCACAGTTCCTTTGTGCTCATCTCATTGCACTTTTACTTTTCTTTAACATCTCTTTGTATTTAGGGGATAATCAAGACTCATATATTCTCTCTTTTTCCTGTGGACTCCAGATTCTTTCTTTTGAACTCCTACTCCTGCTAAGGTATGGAAAATGTCTTTTATCTCTTGGAAGTGGGGAAGAATCTCTCTCTCCCAATCTTGCCTCACTTTTGAAAGTGATCACAGGAACCTGAATTGGTGGTCATTAATTTCATATCAGGCAACTGAAAAAAAACATAAGGAAAGAAGTGTTAATAGTTACAGAAACACAAGTTTAGATTCTAGTCTCTTTTGAAGGGTGGCTGAGAATCTCCAATTAACTTATCCTTCTTTGACCTTATCTTCTCGTTTGGAAGAAGGAAGCCAGGAAGTAACTGCCCAAACACTTAATTGGGCACTAGTTGCCTATGGGCTAAGCTCCCATTAAGGAGAAATAGAAATGAAAAATAATCCTCAGAGGCCTCAGTGTTGTTTCCATTTATATACTTTTTGGATGCCATTGATTCCTGAAAGTCACTAGCTGTAGTTTCCCTTAGCTCTTGGTCTTCAGCAGCTCACCTTGGCTTCCCACAAGAAGTCCCAGAGTGGAGGTAGAGCTAACATGGTGGAGTGAAGGTGGGGAGTCATCCAACCTCTTCCAAAATTCCATTTCAAGTAACTTTAAAATAATGCATCCAAATGAATTCTGAAGTGGTAAAACCAACAAAAAGATGAGTTAAAAAAACATTTCAGATACAGACTATTTAGAAGGTTGTCAGGAAAAATCTTTCTTGCTAGGATAAGAGAAGAGTACAGTTCAGCATACAACATGGTTGGCAAACAGTGAGCCCCTGAACCTGTTGCAAGTCAGCAGCAAGGCCCTGTGCCTCTGCCCAAGGCAGCAGGCCTTGAGAGCAACTAAAGCTGCCACAGCAACCTCCAGAGGTCTTAGCTAACAGACAACAAGAGGGTCAGGCGACTGGTCAGAAGAAGAATGCAAGAGAGCCTCTGTTGGCACTAGGTGCAGGACTCTGTTACATTCCTCATACTCAGCTTTAGATAGCAGTCCAAGAGTGGAGAGGAGCACTAAAAATTGCAATTCCCTGCCTTGGGAGAGGGGGGATGCTGGTAATGGTTGCAAGTCAAAATACAGCAATTGTGGTCACTTAAAGACCAGAGTACAGACCAGGAGATAAGTGACCACACCTCTCCTTTTATCATACAATCTTAGAATCACTGAAAGATTACAGACCCCTAGAACAAACTCTGCTAACAACAGAATAAAACCACTACTGGAGCAGAGTCCAACTTTATCATGAAATTAAAGTCAGGAAGTAGTCTAGAAAATGAGTTACATAAAAAGAACCTGACAACAGAAAGTTACCTTGATGAAGGGAAGATTAAAATATAAACTCAGAAGAGGACATCAATGTCAGAATGGCTATATGAAAATGACTATATGAAAAGCTGCAAAGAAAAATATGAATTAGTCTCAGGACCAAAAAGAACCCATGGAAGAATTCAAAAAGGATTTTAAAAATCAAATAAGGGAGGTAGAGGATGCATTTTGGGGAAAGAAGTGAGTGTTGAAAGAATAAAATAATACAATAAAAATAGGCCAAATGGTGAAAGAGGCACAAAAATCCACTGATGTGAACTCTTTAAAAAGTGGATTTCAACAGATGGAAATAAAAGGTAACAAAAGAAAATTCACTGAAGAAAATAACTCTTTAAAAAGTAAAATTGGACAAAAGGAAAAAGAAAGTTTAAAAAGGTCATTGAAGAAAATGATTTTCTAGGGAGGAGCCAAAATGGTGGAGTAGAAAGATGCATATACTCTAGCACTTCCCCCCAACCCACAAAATACTTGTAAAAAATGACTCTCAACAAATTCTTGAGCTGAAAAAGCCAAAGAACAACAGAGTGAAAGAGGTTTCCAGCCAAAGGTAACCTGGAAGACCCACAGGAAAGGTCTATCTCACAGGACGCCAGGAGGAACAGTACCTGAACAGATCTCTGGGGCAGAGTTCCTAACAGAGAGGGTCCCAGATACCTCAACCCACAAGTGCCAAAGAAAGCTCCAAAAGTCAGCGTCGAAGGACTTTTCCATGGGGTGAGAGGGAAACAGGATTCCTGACCACACCTACAGCAGCAGCAGACTGCACTCAGCTACGGTGGCTGAGAAGCAACCTGGGTCCATTGTCCAGGCAGTTCAGCTGAAAGCCTCTGGTGGTAGGGAGCAGCCACTCTAAACCTCAGCCCTCAGTGATGACCCTGACCCCACCCAAAGCCCAAGGGGAATTGAGCAGCTGAGTCCAATAGCAGCCTTGAAAATGATATTGGGACAGACAGAAAATTCAGGTGGTGGCCCAAGTCATCCCTCAGGGTGTCTATAGTCTAGGTTACTAACCTCTGTTCCCAGGTTTCCATACACTCCCCTATAGTCAGTCACAAGGTTGTGGGGGTGGGCGGAAGAACCAGCATCCAGGAAGGGATGGGTTTCTCTTTCTCTCCCCTTTCCCCTCTTTTCTTCCCTTCTCAAGCTTCTGCAGGTGAGAGACAGGCAGCATGAGGGAGTGCAATGCATCAGTAAGCATTTAGAAAGTGCTGTCTATGGGCCAGGTCACTTCCTGCCTCTGCTTCACCTTGGCTTAGGGGCAAAATGAAATCCACCCAGCTGTACACCAGGGGTTACCCAGAAGGTGGGTGCTAGCCTCATACTTGCATGTCTAAGAGCTTAGACCCCACTTGTCCCAAGAAGCAAGTCCTGAAAGGCAGGGATTTAATGCCCTGGTCACCCTTTATCCCTCCCCCCACGCAGAGCCACTATTGGCCCCCTGGCATGCCATTCAACTAAGACACACAGCTGTGGGCTAGTGGTAACCTCCTTGCCTCCTCTCTCTACTCCCCCAGCCTTGTGGCTGCCTGACCAAGGGAGGAGGAGCGGTCCAGAACTCAGCATCCTTGGCCTGATTTGTCTCTACACCCCCCACACACCATATGGCCTGTTCCCTCTGGGCCTGACCCTTGTGCTAGGACACTGTCCATCCTCACCAAGAATCAATCAGTGTTTGTTTTTCTGTGCAAAAAAAAAAAAAAGATTTTTATATTGGAGAGAGTGTACATATGTAAGAAAAAGCTCTGCTTAGGGATGAAAGGCACAGCTCTGAACAACGGAGAGTTTTATTAAGTCACAAATCTGATTAAACAACAGCAGTCAAAAAAAAAAAGAAAATGATATTGGGGAGAGAAGGGGCAATAGGATCATCCTTCTGACAAAGGATTCAGAAGTCAAGTAACTGGCTGGGAAAATGCCCCAAAACTGGAAAAAAATAAGACCATAGAAGGTTAATTTCTTGGTGAACAGGTGTCTCCTCCCATCCTTTTGTCTGAGTAAGAACAGGGCATACTGTCACAGGAAGTCAAGGCCCCTGGCTCCAGGGCCTCCAAAGTGAACTTAAATTGGGCTCAGGAAATAGAAGAGCTGGAAAAGCCAGTTAGCAGCTTTTTAAAGGAGAACCAACAAAATGCTGAGGAAAATAACACCTTTAAAAAGAGGCTAACTCAATTGGCAAAAGAGATCCAAAAAGCCAATGAGGAGAAGGAGGCTTTAAAAAGCAGAAATAGCCAAATGGAGGATAAGGTTCAAAAACTCACTGAACAAAATAGTCTTTTAAAAGAGAGAATTGACCTCAGGGAAGCTAATGACTATGACATAAACCAAGCAGTTAAAATACAAAACCAAAAGTTTGGAAAAAAATAGAAGATAATGTGAAACATCTCACTGGAAAAAACAACTGACCTGGAAAATAGATCCAGGAGAGACAATTTAAAAATTATGGGACTACCTGAAAGCCATGATCAAAAAAAGAGCCTAGACATTATTTTCCATGAAATTATCAAGGAAAACTGTACTGATTTTCTAGAACCAGAGGGCAAAATAAATATTGAAATAATCCACTGATCACCTCCTGAAAGAGATCCAAAGAAAGAAACTCCTAGGAACATTGTGGCCAAATTTCAGAGTTCCCAGGTAAAGGAGAAAATACTGCAAGCACCTAGAAAGAAGCAATTCAAGTATTGTGGAAATACCATCAGGATAACACAGGATCTGGCAGCTTCAACATTAAGGGATTGAAAGGTTTGGAACAGGATATTCCAGAAGTCAAAGGAATTGCGATTAAAACCAAGAATCACCTACCCAGCAAAACTGAGTATATTTCAAGGGAATAAATGGTCATTCAATGATATAGAGGACTTTCAAGCATTCATGATGAAAAGACAAAAACTGAAGAAAAAATTTGACTTTCAAACACAAGAATCAAGGGAAGCATGAAAAGGTAAACAGGAAAGAGAAATCTTAAAAGAGTTTCTAAAGTTGAACTGTTTACATTCCTACATGGAAAGACAATATGTGCAACTCTTGAGATTTTCTCAGTACTTGTGGAGGTGGAGGGATTGTATACACACACACACACACACACACACACACATAGACAGAGAGTACAGGTTGTGTTGTATCAGAAGAGAGGATATCCACAAAAAACAAAAATAAAATAAAAATTAAGGAGAGAGGGAGGAAAATACTGGGAAGAGAAAGGTTGAAATGGAATGGGGCAGGGTACAACTCATAAAAGAGATAAGAAAAATCTTGTTCAACAGAGGAGAAAAGGGAGAAAGGTAGAGGGGAAAAGTGAAGCTACTCCCTCCACATATGGCGTAAGGATGGAATAACATGCTCACTAAATTTGGTATGAAAATCTATCTTACACTAAAGGAAAGAAGGTGATAAGTGGGGTGAGGGGAATGACAGAAGGGAGGGCAAATGAGAGAAGGGAGTAGCTAGAGATAAACACTTTTGGGAAGGGAGAAGGTCAAATGAGGGAAGAAAAAAACAAGAGGGGATAGAGTAGGACAGAGGGCAATATAGTTAGTATTACACAACATGATTATTATGGAAGTCTTTTGCAAGATGACACATATTTAGTCTGCATTGAATTGCTTGTGTTCTCAGAGGGGATGGGTAAGGAGGGAGAGAGGGAGTGAATTTGGAATTCAAAGTATTAGAAACAAATGTTGAGAATTATTATTGTACATAACTGGGAAATAAGAAACACAGGTAATGGCATATAGAAATTTATCTTGCCCTACAAGAAAAGAGAGAAGATGGGGATAAGGGAAGGGTGGGGTGTGATAAAAAGGGGAGTTCATTGAGGGAAGGGGTAATCAGAATGCAAGATATTATGGGATGAGGGGAGGGGAGAGATGGGGAGAAAAATTGGACATGTTACAGAATGGATGCAAAAGCAATTAGTATTAAAACAACTGACTGAATTAATTACTGAGACTAAATCAGAGATATCTTTAGTTTGGGGAAAAGACATTTAGTCTAAGTTTCCTAGGCAATTAACCTCGGGTAAAATTTGGCATAGATGGAAAAGTTAATTTAATGGTAAATTTGATTTTATCATTGTTATTTAATCAGGAACTCGAATATGCATAGAAAGGCATGTAAGCCACTTAAGACTTGCCTCAAAAGATATTCTTTAGTCAATGTGAAATTATAGTCATATCTGAAACCTGGTTGTTGGAACTTGCTATTTTAAGATTCTATGGGACTATTAAGTGATGTTCTTCTGAGTCTAACTCCAGGTATGGATAGCAAGAAAGGTGATCTGAGCCTCCAATCCATGATGCCACTAAACCTGTGAGATATTGGTATGCAATGAAAAGGTGGTCTCATGGGAAGAGTGGGAGAGCAGCTATTCAGCCTGGGCTGAGGTAGGATTCTTCTGACTCAATTTCCCCACTGACACCTGGCAGACTTTAAGCCTGAGAATGCAAGTTGACAATCTACTCCTGCCTGGAACTGACATGAAGTTGGGGAGATATTGCTTTCCTGCAGTGTCCCTACTCTTAGTGGCAATTTCCTATAGTCAAAAGATTTGTAAGTTTAATATTAGATCCATTAAATTATAGATTGTTGGTAGAGGAATATCTGAGGTTAAGTCTAAAATTAAGCTATTAGGTATAGGACTTTAGACCAACAACAATAAGTTAGCATCCATTAATTCTTAGTAATAGTGTGGATATAATTAGGTCAAGGGCTTGTGAAGTTAGCATACATAGTTATTATTTGTGTCTCAGTTGGTTAAGGTTAAAAAATCATTTGTTGTCTATATTGTAAAGGCTTTAAAAGAAATATCACATGACCAAAAATTGGAATTGTTTTATTTGATATGGACTGTGTCAAAAATGAAAAAAAAAAAGAAAATGATTTTCTAAAAATTAGAATTGGGCAAGTGAAAGCCAATGTGAAGAAACAATAGAAAAAAATCAAAAGAATGAAAAAAATTGAAAAAAATGTAAAATGCCTCATTGGAAAATAAAACTATAGACTAATTTCCCTAATGAATATTGATGTGAAAAATTTAAATAAAATATCAGTAAGGAGATTACAACAAGATTATGGAGCATGATCAGGTGGGATTATACAAGAAATGCTTGACTTGCTTAAAATTAAGACAAGCATCATTATAATCGATGATTTGAATAACAAAAATCACAGAAATCATAAGATTTTCTTATTAGATTCAGAAAAAAAGACAACATACAATGCTAATTCCTATTAAAAACACTAGAAAAGAATGGAAATAATGATATATTTGTTAAATGATTTAGTAGTACATATTTAAAACCAAGAACTAGCATTATCCATAATAGAGATAAACTTGAAGCCTTCCCAATGGTGAAGCAAAGATGCTCTTCATTACCAATATTGTTCAATATTGTACTAGAAATCCTAGGTGTAAGAATGGAAGAAGAAAAGGAATTGAAGGAATTAGAAGAGGCAGTGAGGAAACAAAACTATCACTGTTCATAGACAATGTTATGTTATATTTAGAGAACCCTAGAGAATCAACTAAAAGAACTAGTTGAAATAATTAACAACTTTAGCAATCATAAGATATAAAATAAATTCACATAAATCATCAGCATTTCTATGTATTACTTACAGAGTCCATCAACAAGAGGTAGAGAAAGAAATTCCATTTAAAATAAATATATAGAATATAAAATTCTTGGGAGTCTGTCTCCCAAGACAAACCAGGAACAATATGAACAACAATTGCAATCACAATCACTTTTCCCACAAATACAATCAGATATAAACACATGAAAAATATTAATTGCTCATGGAATGGATTAGCTGATATAATAAAACTGACAGCTATATGTAAATTAAGTTACTTATTCAGTACCATAATAATCCATCTACCAAAAATATTTATAGAACTAGAAAAATTAGTAGCAAAAGTTGCCTGGAAGAATATCAAGGGAATTAATTTGATAAAAAATGTGAAGAAAGATTGTTTAGCAGTATCAATTTTTAAACTGTATTACAAAGTGGCAATCATTGAAACAATCTGGCACTGGCCAAGAAGTAGAATAGTGGATCAGTGGAATAGATTAGGTACACAATACACACTAAGATATGACCAAAGCAATTTCGCATTTGATAAATGAAAAGATCTCAACTTTATGCACAAAAATTCAGCATATAACGAAAACTGCTGGGAAAACTGGAAAGCAGATTGACAGAAGTTTAGTATAGAGCAACACATCACCCAGTATACTAAGATTAGGTCAAAATAGGTCCATGATTTAGACAAGAGTGATACAATAAGCAAATTAGGAAAGTGCAGAATAGTTTAGTTATCAGATCTATGGACAAAGGGAGAATTTATTGTCAAACAAGATAAGAGCATTGTGGAATGCAAAATGTATAATTTTTATTACATTAAATTAAAAAGGTTTTGTACAAACAAAACCAATGCAACCATGACTAGAACAAAAGCAGAAAACCGAGAAAAATATTTTACAACAAATGTTTCTGATAAAGGTCTCATTTCTCAGACATGTGGAGAACTAAGTCAAATTTATTTTATGAGTCATTCCCCTATGTATAAATGAGCAAAGGCTATGTATAGGTAGTTTTTAGATGAAAAAACAAACAAACAAACAAAGTTATTTAGAGTCATATGAAAAAATGTTCTAAATCATCATTGGTTGAAGAAATGCCAATTAAAACAACCCTGACATACCATTTCACATTTTTCAAATTGGTTGATATTACAGAAAAGAAAAATAACAAATATTGGAGGGACTGTGGTAAAATTGGGACACTAATGCATTGTAGGAAAACTGATCTAATGATTCTAGGGAGCAATTTAAAACTATGCCCAAAGGGCTATACAACTGTATACCTTTAGACCCAGTGATAACACTAGTAGGTTTGTATCTCAGATTTAAAAATAAGAGAAGGACCTTTATGTGCAGAAATATTTCTGCTATAAATATTTTTTGTGGTGGCAAAGAGTTGGAAATTGAGAAGCTGCCCATCAACTGAGGAATGGCTAAACAAGTTGTGGTATACAATTGTAATGGAATATTATTGTGCTATAGTAAAATGATCAGGATGCTTTCAGAAAAAAAAAACCAAACACATCTAGAAAGACTTACATGAACTGATGCAAAGTGAAGTGAGCAGAAAAAGAACAGTTTACATAGTAACAGCTGTATTATAATGATGATCAACTGTAAATGACTTAGCTATTCTCAGTAACATAAAGGCCTAAACATTCTGAAGGACCTAGGATGAAAAATGCTCCCCACCTCTAGAGGAAAAGCTGATAAAATATGAAGGTAGATTTAATCAAACTCTTTTTTTTTTTGGTTTACCTTTTTTGTTTTTGTCTGCGTTTTCTTCACAAAATGACTAATATGGAAATATGTTTTGTACGATTGCACATGTATAACCTACATCAAATTTCTTACCACCTCAAGGAGGAGGAAAGAAAGAGAAATTCTATCTATTCTATTGATAGATAGAATTTGTAGCTCAAAATTGTAAAAACAAAATGTTATAATTGATTTTACATATAATTGAGAAAAATAAAATATTAAAATAAGAAAGAATGCTGGAGAATGCAAGTTTCCCCCAAGCAAAATGTCCCAATTCATCCTAAAAAAAAAGTTTCAAAATGTCCTAATCTCCAAGGGTAAGTAGTTATGAGATTTAGTTTCTTTAAATAAATGATCCTCTCAATGGATAAAAAAAGGAAAATAAATCCCAGAGAGTAGGGTGTATCAGTCAGTCAATGAACATTTATTAAATGCCTGCTGTGTGCAGGTATTACACTAAGTGCTGCGGATACAAGGAAAGGCAAAATATAATCCCAGTTCTTGAGGAGCTCACAATCTAATGGGGAGCCAATATGCAAACAGCTATGTACAACAAACATGCTAAACATAGGATAACTAGGAAATAATCAACAGAAGGAGGGTATTATAATTAAGGAGATTCCAGATGCAGAGTGGAAAGAAAACCAATCAACTGGCTCTTTTGGTAGTGTATATGCCCTCAACTATAATAAGAAAGTTAGGAAAAAAAGGAGTGTTGTGTGAGGAATGGGAGAGAGGTACTGAGTACAGTTTTTGCCGTCTTGAATTTAACATGTCTATGACACATTTAGTTCTAGGTTTACAACAGACAGATTGGAGATATGAAATTGGAGGTCAGCACAGAGGATAAGTAGATTTGGAAATCATCAGCAAAGAGATGAGAGTAGAATCCAGGGAAGCTGATGAAACCACCAAGAGAAAATAACATAGAAGAGGAATAGAAGAGGACCCAGGATAACACCTTTGGGAATATCCATGGTTAGCAGACATGACCTGGATGGTCTAAGAGACTGAGAAAAAATGGTTAGTCAGGTAGAAGGAGAACCAGTAGAGAACAGTTGTCATGAAAACCTAGAAAGAAGAGAGTATAAAAAAGAGAGAGTGATTGATAGTGTTAAAGATTTCAGAGAGGATAAGGATGAAGACTAAGGAAAAAATCCATTACATTTGGTAGTTAAATGTGTATTGGTAACTTTGGAGAGAATAATTTCAGTTAAATGAGGAGGTCAAGAAAATCACAGAATGAAACTCTATGCTGTTCAATATTAATGGTCAAACATGGTGTCAGAGAAAAGATGAGATAAGGTACCACTATCCTTTCTTTTCAGAGGTAGTAAACTATGGATATGAATCATAATATGTAATGACATAAATACTTAGTTGATATGTTGGTTAATGTTGCTTACATGCTTTTTTCTTCTTTTGTCTGCTTTTTTCTTTGTGTCAAAAGATGTCAATAGGGGTAGAAGGAGGGATACATCTGGAAATAAAAATGGCATAAAACTGAGACATTATTGTTGATGACCAATATTTATTATTAATTAATATTAACTAAATAACTAACAACAAAAGTATTAATAAAATGATTATAACAATAAAATTATTATAACAAAATTAACAACAATAATTACTATTGTTCCTATAGAAGATGAAATCTTAGCTGAACCTTGAAGAATTTGAAGCATTCTGGGAGAGCATATATTTCAGGCATATGGACAATCTTATCCCATCTGCAGAGATAGGAGGTGCTGTTTTTGAGGCAGTCCAAATTCGACTGAATCATAGAATATGCAGAGGTGAGTAATATGAGTTATCAGGTCTTCTTTGGAGAGGCCAAAATTAAAAACCATAAAGGAAGCCAGGGTAATGTATTCAGGACTGTTGTGAGAGCCATACTCAAGGGCTCATTGTTAATGACTCAACATCAATATGGCAGGAGGTTTCCAATGATCCATAGATCTTTTTCTTGACCCTGGATACTTTGCTATTTAAAAAAAAAAAAACGTGATGTGGATAAAGACATAGATGGTCTACTGACAAAATTTCCAGATGACACAATACTGGGAAGGTTAACTAACACAGTGAATCATGGAAAAGATCCACAAGCTTCCCTAAAGGGTAGAGTATTTGGCTGAATCTAATAATATGGAATTTAACAAGGATATGTGGGCACATAAATTAAGTTCACAACTATAACATTAGGAAGGCATAGATAGGCGGTAGTTCTGAAAAAGATCTGAGGGCAGAGAGGATAGTGGATTGTATATTGACTAAATATGAGTCAAAAGTGTGATGCAGCAGACACAAAAGCTCACGAAATCTTGAGGCTCATTAAGAGAAGTATGGATTCCACAAATAGGCAGGTGATGGTCACATGGCTCTTTGCCCTTATTTGGTTTTGTATGAAATATTGAATTTAGTTCTGGGTACCATGACTTAAGAAAGACATTGATAAGTTGGAGGGTACCTGGAGGTTGGCAGCCAGGATGGCTGAGTGTCTTGAATCCATGCCACATGAGTATTGGTTACAGAAATTTGGCATGTTTAGACTGGAGAAGAGAAGACTCCTGAGTAGAATGAGACATATGTCTAGAAGTATTAGAAAGACTGTCTTGTAGGGGAAAAGTAAGTCTTCCCATTTGACTCCAGAGTGCAAAGGCAGAAGCAATGGGTGAAAGTAGCAAAGAGCAAAAATCAGGCTGGATATCAGGAAAACCTTCTTAATAATCAGCTTTTAAAAGTTGAATGTATTCCCCAATTGATAAATGGTCAAAGAATATGAACAGGCAATTTTCAGAGGAAGGAATTAAAGATATCTATAATCATATGAAAAAATGCTCTAAATCACTATTGATTAGAGAGATGCAAATCAAAACAACTCTGAGGTACCACATCACACCTATAAGATTGGCAAACATGACAGAACAAGAAAATCATAAATGCTGGAGAGGATGTGGGAGAGTTGGAACACTAATTCATTGTTGGTGGAGCTGCGAGTGCATCCAACCATTCTGGAGAGCAATTTGGAACTATGCCCAAAGGGCTACAAAAATGTGCATACCCTTTGACCCAGCAATATTGCTACTAGGACTATATCTCCAAGAGATCATAAAAATGGGAAAGGGTCCCACATGTACAAAAATATTTATAGCAGCACTCTATGTAGTTGCCAAAAACTGGAAGTCAAGGGGATGTCCATCAATTGGGGAATGGCTGAATAAATTATGGTATATGAATGTAATGGAGCACTATTGTGCCATAAGAAATGATGAACAAGAAGACTTCAGAGAGGCCTGGAAGGACTTATATGACCTGATGCTGAGTGAAAGGAGCAGAACCAGGAGAACTTTGTGCACAGCAACGACCACAGTGTGTGAGAGTTTTTTCTGGTAGACTTGGAATTTGTAATAACTCAAAAACTTCTTATAAAAAAAAAAAATCCCAAAGGTGGTTCTCAAGGCAAAATGCCTTCCACACTCAGAGAAAGAAATATGGAAGTCATTCACAAAATGTAGCAGATCATGTTTGTGTATGTGTATGTGTTTGTGTATCATGTTTTGATTTGTTATATGATTTCTTTCATTTATTTTAGTCTGACTACATAGCATGACTATAGTGAAAATATACTCAATAGGAAAGTATATATAGAACCTATACAGAATTGTATGCAGTCGTGGGGAGGGAGGGGGGTAGTGGGGGGTAGGTGTGGGGGGGATAAAATCTCAATTGTATGGCAGTGATTGTTAAACATTAAAAAATAATAATAAAAAAAATAATAAAAAATAAAAATAAAATAAAATAAAATAAAGTTGAATATGCTGCATAGAAAGGCAGTAGGTTCCTTTCCCTTAGAGATCTCTAGGTAGAGCCTGAAAAACCCTTGTCAAGTGTGACTTCACCTGAAATGTGATATCTCTTGTTCTCCAATTGATGGTTGTCTACTTTTATTTTGAGATAATAAAATACTCATTTTTCCATTGTAGCTACTAATGGAAAGCATCGAGAGTATGATGCTGGAGGTGTGCATTTCATTGATACATAAATCCAAATATTTAAATTCTCCTGCCTCTTGTTTGTAGACTTCAACTTACTCAGTTCTTTTAGAAAAGTGGAGATTATTTAACATGCCAGTTACTCAGCAAGAACTAACCGCTCTACTGTATAATGACCCAAGTGTTTTCTTTAGAGAGTTCATCATGCATAATAGGTGTTTATACAAGTCTGACTGAATATTTATAGGATAAAATGTAATGACTCTGCCAGAATATATTGGGTCAATTACAGAACAATATATCAGTGCTAGTAAGACATTGTCATCCCATTTTGAGAGGAAATTACAAAAGCTTTTGTGTCTCTCTGGTTTGAATTTAAAACTAAATGCTTTAACAATGTTTTATGGCATTATATGGATGTATTTTCGGTCATGACTTCTCCCTGAATCAATATGATGCTTTGGTGAAAGAAAAATTCTGATGAAGTGTATGTGATAAATATGTTCTTTTTAAGAGCACAATACCATAAAAGTAATAATCTTTAATCTTCTTTTATTATAAGGGACAGATAATAGAGAATCGAATAAGATATGGCCAGATAGCCACCAGAGGACAGGTAAATGACACCGTGGAGAGAGTACTGGGTCTGAAGTCAGAAGACATGAGTTCAAATCTGGCCTCACACATTTTCTGCGTGACCTTGCACAAGTCACTTAA